>NC_057795.1:688835377-688843306 GCF_018294505.1 Triticum aestivum
CGAGCTCCGCAGTGCCTCCCTCGACCTCTCCGTCGGCTCACGCGACCGGAGAAGCCCCGAAGCGCCGTCCCGATGCTTTTCCCCTCCTCGGCCACCGAGGACCGCCGCCATCGATTCGCCGCCGTCGCCGCCTCCCCGAGCTCGCCGTCTGCTCCAACCGACTCCCCGTGAGCTCCTCTTCCTCCCCCCCCCTTCCCGTTCTCACTCTCGAGCACCACAGCAACTGCACCGAGTTCGGCCGAAATCCGCCGCCGCCTGTGACCGCCGCCGACGTGCCTCCGGCCACCTAGTGGCCCGGCTGTTGTGCTCAGCTTTCTCCCCGCGCTGCGTAGAGCATGTAGGTGCCTCGCACGAGCCTCCCCGACCGCCACGGTCGACGCCGGTGACGACTCCGGCCATCTTAGGCCCAGCCGCTGCCACTACTCGACGCGGACGAGCGCCCGCGTCACGTAGACGCTCTCCGCCGGCCATTTGGTCGCCGTCTCTGGGTCCGCCGGCGACGAGCCGCGGGTTAACTCCGGCGAGTTGACCCGGTTTTGACCCCGTTGACTACTGGCCATGTGGGCCCAGTTGGACGCCCCTGACTCGATGACAGGTGGGGCCCAGCCCTGTTAGTTAATTAGGATTAGTACTAATTAAATTAGTTAAACTAATTACCCTGCTGACACTGACAGTGGGCCCCGTGGCTATTAACTTGATTAGTTAGAGTTAATTAACTCTGATAGTCACCTAAGTCACTGACCAGTGGGCCCCACTGGTCAGGTTTGACCCGGACCAGCCCTGTTGACCTGCTGACGTCATGCCAACATCATGCTGACGCAGTAATGTTTTCTGGATTTAATTTAATTATGAAAATTCCAGAAAATAGCTAAAACTTCAATAAATCATAGAAATTCAACCGTAACTCCAAATTAAATGATTTATATATGAAAAATTATCAGAAAAATTCAAGGAATCCATCTGTACCATTTTCATGCATGTTAGAACAACTTATAGGTGCTGTTTAGCACAAATCATATTAAAGGGCATTTAAATAATCATATATGGAGTTGGAATCTGAATCATGTATTCAAACCAACTTCATTTAAATCATAGCTAAGTGCATTAGCCCAAAACATATTCATATTGCCATGTCATAACATGCATCACATTGTCGCATTGCATTGATTGTGTTCTTCCTTGTTTGCCGGTAATTGTCCCCTCTCAATAGACGTGTACCGGCGATGTGATCGTTGACACTGATGAAGACTCAATGCTATCTTCAGATGTGCCAGGCAAGCAAAACCCCCTTGTTCATTCCGATAAAATCCCACTCTCTCGCTCCTGCTCTCTATTACTGCATTAGGACAACAACGATTCAACTGTTACTTGTTGCAGTAGCTGAACCCCTTTATCCTTTGCATGACCTGTCATTCCACAGTAAATAGATGAAACCCACTAGCATGAGTAGGAGTTGTTTGAGCCCTGTTGTGCCTACTCATTCATGTTTGTTGTCATGCCTGCTATTGCTTAGAGTTGAGTCAGGTCTGATTCATCGGGGATGAATCAGAGGCGTGTGAACATGTCCTATTGTGTGTGAGCTAAGTGTGTGAACACGATTTGGTAAAGGTAGCGGTGAGAGGCCATGTAGGAGCACATGGTGGGTTGTCTCATTGCAGCCGTCCTCAGGAACTGAGTTCTGTGTTTGTGATCCATGACCAGTTACTACCACACATTGGGTTCCGGTAACTCGACCCCTCTCGACTTATTAATCAACATGATCTCTGTCCAGGAGTTGCAACTAGTTTCTGGTGTTTGTAGGTAGTGTTAGTAGTCTACCAAGTGGCACCCGGTACAGGTGGGCTTGGGACAGACTAGGCACAGTGGCACGGTGTACCAAGTGGCACCCAGATGGTGGGCTTGGGAACCCTGCTCACATCGTTTGGGGCCGTGAGCGACACCCCGGCTGGATCTCCTTGCGGATGGAACCCGAATAGGCGATAAACCTGGACTAGAGACTTGTTCGGTTAGTCAGGTCGTGGCCGACTCCCTCGCCCGGCTTCCGCTTGAAGGTTGCCGAGGTACACGACGTGTACATGGCAGTAAGCGGCGGGAGCGTGTGTGAAGAAGTACACCCCTGCAGGGTTATCATTATCTATTCGAATAGGCGGATTCCTTGGATATGGAAACTTGGACCCCTTGCATAGTTCATAGACAAGTGAAAGTGGACACTCTAAAATACGCAAGATAAGCGTGAGTGCTATGGATGGCGTTCTCGTAGGGAGACGGGAGCGGATCCATAGTGGTGTATTGGTTGGTGAATATGTGGACTCGTGTGCGCCACCTCAAAAGAGTTACTTGCAGTCGTAGTTCAGGTTAGCCATCGAGTCAAAGCTGGCTTGCTGCAGTTAAACTCCACCACCCCCTTTGTTGATAATGATGCATATGTAGATAGATCTGATGTAAGTCTTGCTGGGTACATTTGTACTCACGTTTGCCTATTTTATGTTTTTGCAGAGAGACTTCAGTCTCACTAGTAGTTCCACGTGGACTTCGACGTTTAGCTTGTTACCTCAGCTACGATCTTGTGCCCTCGGCAGGATCTGGTAGATAGTCAGGCTTCTCAGCCTTTTCATTTCTAGATGTCTGTACTCAGACATGTTAAGCTTCCGCTTGTGCTTTGACTTGTATGCTCTGATTGTTGGGTCATGAGACCCATGTTTGTAATATCTCGCTCCTCGGAGCCTATTGATTAAACTACTTGAGTCGTAGAGTCATTTTGTGATGCCATGTTGTGTTGCACATATCGAGCATATTGTGTGTATGTTATTGAAATGCTTGGTATGTGTGGGATCTGACTATCTAGTTGTTTATCTTTAGTAGCCTCTCTTACCGGGAAATGTCTCCTAGTGTTTCCACCGAGCTAGGGTAGCTTGCTACTGCTCCCGAACACTTAGGCTGGCCGGCATGTGTCCTTCTTCGTTCTTGTGTCTGTCCCTTCCGGGAAATGTCACGCGATGAATACCGGAGTCCTGCTAGCCCAGTGCTACAGCCTGGATTCACTCGCTGATGACCGACACGTTCGATGCTGGGTCATGGATGCCTGTCCCTGTAAGTTAGTGCCACTTTGGGTTCACGACTAGCCATGTCAGCCCGGGTTCTTTGTCATATGGATGCTAGCGACACTATCATATACGTGAGCCAAAAGGCGCAAACGGTCCCGGGCCAGGTAAGGTGGCACCCGTGGGAATACCGTGCGTGAGGCCGCAAAGTGATATGATGTGTTACATGCTAGATCGGTGTGGCATTGAGTCGGGGTCCTGACAGCGTTGGTGTCAGAGCTTGACTGCCTGTAGGATTACCAAGCCAAACTGGTCGAAGTTGTGTCTAGAAATGCTTTAGTTATGTAAGGGAATTGATTGTGGGATGGGAACGTAAGGATCTTTTTACTCCTTATACCTTATGCCTTCTGATCTGAGTCATCTTATCTTTCCTACGGGGTTAAGGAACTAGGCTATCTCTTCTTTCTATCAGGATCACGTGTTACTTATCCGTAGAATTATAAGATTTTTGGACTTAATCCTCTGTTCAGTTCCTACTACTTCTGTATGTTAACTGTTGATCTCGAAACCTTGATTTTGTGCTTCTGAGTGGTTATGCCACCATTTTTGTGAATGTCTCAAATCTTTTCTGAGCATTTACAGCCGTTATGCTGTCCGAGTCATCCCAGGTTTCTAAATAGTTTGAAGCAATTTGCAAATTCCTTCCTCCCGTTTCGATGTTCCTTTGGGCCAGATTAACCACACTAATCGGTGAGTTGAGGTACTTTATTGCCTTGACATATATGTTGGAGCTGGTATTATGACCCTAGGTGTCTTAGGGGATCATCTAGTAATTTAGCCATGATTCGAGTCCCAGTGTGATGATTCTGGCCTTTATCCTCGAAAGCATCCCGTGATGCCACTTAGTAGTAGGTATTCTACTCCTGGGTTTTGAACCCGAGATTCACCCTACTTGCTTCATGTTGATAGTTTTGCTCATTCCTTTAGGTTATTAGTAACCCTTGCATTAGTCCTCGATGTTCGTGGTATTTCCTTCTTCCAAATACGATGAACCGTTTATGGTAGATGTTCCTCGCTGATCGAAAGATCACAATCAGAGTGCTCTCGATGGGTTCTCGATTCTATATTGTGACTCTGCCAGTTCTACCTTTCTGCATGGGTTATCCGGAAGAAATATGTTGAATTCGTTCGACATGCTAGTCCATGCATCCACAACTTGGAAAATCATATGTTCCTTTGAGTTGTCCCTCTTTAGTTGTTTTCTGGCCCTCGTCAATCAATTGATAGTCAAGAGTATGCGTGCAATCGTTCATCGATACCTATTACTCTTGTGGTCCATCAAGCCATTCTATTCCAGAATGACTAGGAGAAATGAACTCCAGTACCTCATCCATATCTAGGATTGGGTCAAAACAATTGTACTCCGCAAATCAAATGCCAATCCAACTTTTGTTCTGTTCTACCTTGGAGTATTACCCCCTTTATGTCAGAATTGTCATGAGAACTGCACCAACTCTCATGAATTTTGACGTAGTGATACTTCTCGCCATCATTATCCATTTCTCGGCTACCGTGTTGTTGCAACCGGAATACCGATAGAAGAATTGTGATGTGTGAAATCAATACTCCTAGCAACCTCGTTGCCTGGTAGTTAAAGGACAATAATTTCATTCTTAGCGTGTTGGTTTTTGAATCATCCTTCTAAGACTGATCGTGCTACCTAGTCCTTATTTCGGTGCACCCTTCGATTGATGAGTTAGGATCTTGTCAAGTCCTCACTCATTTGATCATATCGTCTTGCCTCAAAAGCGAGATTGTTCTCGAGCTTAGTAACATACCGGTGGTTGTGATTTTCCGATTATCTTCTCGGAAGTATCACCGGGTCGTCACCCGACCGCTATGTTGAGCTCGTGATCAAGTTGGTTTATCCTTGTAAACCACCTCTTCTCCAAGAATCTGTGTGGGATACCCCTGAGCTAGTTGGTCAAGCTAAACAACAACTTGGAGAGTTGGAAGATAAAAGCTTGCCTGACTTAGTTCATGTTAAGGGATATCTTTTTGTGTGTGTGTGTGTGTTGAAGAAAGATGGTATCTTCATTAATTGGTCCTTGTGAACAATTGTTGGATCTATTATCTTACCCAAACCTTTGATGGAGTATGGGCTATCGTCAAATCAAATCAGAACCAACGATATTCGTAATGTTGTCTTACTCGTGGTTTTTCCTCCAGCATACACCATTATAATCTTTGGTATGACCAATACTATCACCGTGTTCACATGGTGGTGGAAGTCCAGTGATATGGAAATTCCGATGAATTGTTGTTGAGCCCATTGACAACATCCTTATCTCCTCCATGATTTTATTGAACATTAAGCTAGTGTTGGAAACTTTTGAAAGCATTTCTTCATGCTAGTTCATGAAGTATATGTTTGGATGAAAGAAGTGACTCCCTTTGATTCACGTGCATTTGATGTAAGTTGCCGTCGTGAATTCAAGAAAGTTTGTTTTACTCCTCTGGAATCATCCCAAGTCAGTCATGCACATGCAAAGTATTCTGTGGTCTGTTAGACTGATCATCTTCGCTCCATATGAATTCTGTAGCACACCAAGCCACTGACTGATTTGTTCTAGGAGAAGGAGTTCTTTTTAAGAGCTAACCCGGGCTTAATCAAGAACTTTGATATCCTCGATGATGGTTCCCAACCAGAACTCGGTAGTGTTTATTATAAGACTACCATGTGGCCGTGCTTGTCTGGGACAACATGTTCACTTGTTTGTAGCAGAACCAGCTCATGTTTTGGAGCTTGCTATCGCAGTTCGTCCCTCGAGAATCTCGCAACGTCATCTCGTCGATTTGTGTTGCAAACTTTCATTTTTCTTCCTAGACTCGATGAGTCTGGATATCCTGACACCAACCAGATCTGAATCCCAGGCAGATATGATGGTTGGAACATTTCCCAAGAACTATAATATTGGTCCCTCGATAACCGGTAAAGTGGATGTCGTGGCCAACACACCCAACCGGAAGACCTATTATTGTAGTATCTTGATTGAAGAAGTTGGCCACCTCCCCATAGGGATGTCTTAGGATTTACCCCCTAGTTGCCCTATGGATTTTTGTGTTCCTGAAGTCCGACCTTTACTTGATGTTCTAGATACCAAACCATTTCAATGAATGGGATACACTAGCACGTCAAGGAGAACATTAGAAGCGGAGTGCTAAATGTCTCTCGGTCGATCGTCCAGATTTTGTCTCCTTGGCCTCGCAAGGGTGAAATCTGAGAAAGTGTTATCCTCCTTTGCATCTGCATCGTCCATCGCTGGTCATCATGGTAGTATGTTGTGTTGTTAGTACCCTTGACATGGATGTTGGTAAAACCTTGATGATTGTGGAAATGCTCAAGTTCTTGAGAGCACGCACAAGCGTTAGGTGTTACCATCGGCACTAACTAGGGTTGCTCTCAACTTCCTTGGTTATGCAACTTCTCAAACAGTGGATTCACTCTCGATTATTGGGTTCTTCCCCAGTTACCAGAATCATTCCCAGCATTTGCATTTTGTTCCCAGCTTGCACCGCCAATGTGCCATTCTACCATGGGTCTCTTCCATTTCTGGTGGTAAGCAAATTCATCCATTATGTTGTCTTCATCCATTATGTTGTCTCCAACAAGGTAATCTACATCATCCAAGTTCGAGTATGCCATTCTACCGACCCCCTCCAAACGATCGCTCGAGAATTGCCTTATGCTGGTTTAAAGAGTTTCAATGATCCTTGAATCAAAGGTAATTCTTTTTGCCACTTAAGGGGATGATTCTACGAGTCACCTTCCCTAAGGTGCATAATTATGGTATCATGGCAACTCAACTCCTCGCTACGTTGACAACCATTCACCACCCTCTTAAGCGTGAAATTGTTGTCTACCTAGTGAACCTTCGTCATCTGCTTCACTCCATTCCCATGGATGTATGTTTAGTGTCTCAGCTCGAGAGATGTTGCTATGTCTCATTCCGTGGGTTAATCCTGAGTTGTTCGACCTTCGAGAAGATCGACCCTTCTAGAGTCTCCTTCTTCTCTCCATGTCATGTTGGCAGGATTTCTCAGAGCAAGACTTCAAGATAAAGATGGTGATTGAATCAACGCTCATTTGACGTGCAACCTGGATCGTGAAGGTTATACTAGTTTGCGTTTCCCCTTCATCTTACCCTACGCTTGAATCTCGAGACGAGATTTTTGTTTAGTGGGGGTGAGTTGTCACATCCCTAGTTCTGGCCTGACCTAGGCTTGCTTCCATCTGTGCATCATGTTTAAATTTTGAAACTTGAACTGAGGAAAATTGGAAGCCTCAAAATCCTAAATAAAAGAAGGGCAAAAACCCTAAAATCTCATTCATTGTTCCAAAATGCTCTTCTTAAATGTTTGATAATTTTTGGCAAGGGTTCTGGTCCCAACCAAAATATTGAACATTTTTAAGGATTTATTTTTGGGACTTTGAATTTAAATCATTAGCTATTTGAATTTGAATTATATTCATATAATTAGAATATAATTTCAAATACCCCTGAAATATTTTATAATCTTTTGGAAAAGTCCATCTAGCAAAATAAAAATATTCAGAGGAGCTTTTGGCATTGTTTGCATTATTTTTAAATTCAAAACAGTGGCAAAACGAAATTAAATAAAACAAAACAGAAGAAAAAAATAAAACAGAACAGAAATAAAAGAGAGAAGCCCAGCCACTTACCCGGCGCCTACCTGTGCGGCCTGCTGCAGAAGCCGGCCCAGCCCATCTCCCCCCCCTGTCGTCTTCCTCGCGCCAGTAGGAAGCGCGTGTGGCCGACGCACGCCGGCGCACGCCTCGGCCACCTCCTGCTTGCCGCTCCACCTC
>NC_057795.1:688843645-688855822 GCF_018294505.1 Triticum aestivum
GAGCGCCACCGTCGCTGACCCTCGCTGCCCTCGCGGCCACCGCCACCCCCTCTCCTCCCCGACGCGCTCCCGAGCTCCGTAGTGCCTCCCTCGACCTCTCCGTCGGCTCACGCGACCGGAGAAGCCCCGAAGCGCCGTCCCGACGCTTTTCCCCTCCTCGGCCACCGAGGACCGCCGCCATCGATTCGCCGCCGTCGCCGCCTCCCCGAGCTCGCCGTCTGCTCCAACCGACTCCCCGTGAGCTCCTCTTCCTCCCCCCCTTCCCGTTCTCACTCTCGAGCACCACAGCAACTGCACCGAGTTCGGCCGAAACCCGCCGCCGCCTGTGACCGCCGCCGACGTGCCTCCGGCCACCTAGTGGCCCGGCTGTTGTGCTCAGCTTTCTCCCCGCGCTGTGTAGAGCATGTAGGTGCCTCGCACGAGCCTCCCCGGCCACCGTAGCGTCAACCCCGAGCTCGCCCGAGCTCCGGCGACCGCCACGGTCGACGCCGGTGACGACTCCGGCCATCTTAGGCCCAGCCGCTGCCTCTACTCGACGCGGACGAGCGCCCGCGTCACGTAGACGCTCTCCGCCGGCCATTTGGTCGCCAGAGGAGGAAACCCGCACCCCTCTGCCGTCTCTGGCTCCGCCGGCGACGAGCCGCGGGTCAACTCCGGCGAGTTGACCCGTGTTTGACCCCGTTGACTACTGGCCATGTGGGCCCAGTTGGACGCCCCTGACTCAATGACAGGTGGGGCCCAGCCCTGTTAGTTAATTAGGATTAGTACTAATTAAATTAGTTAAACTAATTACCCTGCTGACACTGACAGTGGGCCCCGTGGCTATTAACTTGATTAGTTAGAGTTAATTAACTCTGTTAGTCACCTAAGTCACTGACCAGTGGGCCCCACTGGTCAGGTTTGACCCGGACCAGCCCTGTTGACCTGCTGACGTCATGCCAATGTCATGCTGATGCAGTAATGTTTTCTGGATTTAATTTAATTCTGAAAATTCCAGAAAATAGCTAAAACTTCAATAAATCATAGAAATTCAACCGTAACTCCAAATTAAATGATTTATATATGAAAAATTATCAGAAAAATTCAAGGAATCCATCCGTACCATTTTCATGCGTGTTAGAACAACTTATAGGTGCTGTTTAGCACAAATCATATTAAAGGGCATTTAAATAATCATATATGGAGTTGGAATTTGAATCATGTATTCAAACCAACTTCATTTAAATCATAGCTAAGTGCATTAGCCCAAAACACATTCATATTGCCATGTCAAAGCATGCATCATATTGTCGCATTGCATTGATTGTGTTCTTCCTTGTTTGCCGGTAATTGTCCCCTCTCGATAGACGTGTACCGGTGATATGATCGTTGACACTGATGAAGACTCAATGCTATCTTCAGAAGTGCCAGGCAAGCAAAACCCCCTTGTTCATTCCGATAAAATCTCACTCTCTCGCTCCTGCTCTCTATTACTGCATTAGGACAACAACGATTCAACTGTTACTTGCTGCGGTAGCTGAACCCCTTTATCCTTTGCATGACCTGTCATTCCACAGTAAATAGATGAAACCCACTAGCATGAGTAGGAGTTGTTTGAGCCCTGTTGTGCCTACTCATTCATGTTTGTTGTCATGCCTGCTATTTCTTAGAGTTGAGTCAGGTCTGATTCATCGGGGATGAATCAGAGGCGTGTGAACATGTCCTATTGTGTGTGATCTAAGTGTGTGAACACGATTTGGTAAAGGTAGCGGTGAGAGGCCATGTAGGAGTACATGGTGGGTTGTCTCATTGCAGCCGTCCTCAGGAACTGAGTTCCGTGTTTGTGATCCATGACCAGTTACTACCACACATTGGGTTCCGGTAACTCGACCCCTCTCGACTTATTAATCAACATGATCTCTGTCCAGGAGTTGCAACTAGTTTCTGGTGTTTGTAGGTAGTGTTAGTAGTCTACCAAGTGGCACCCGGTACAGGTGGGCTTGGGACAGACTAGGCACAGTGGCACGGTGTACCAAGTGGCACCCGGATGGTGGGCTTGGGAACCCTGCTCACATCGTTTGGGGCCGTGAGTGACACCCCGGCCGGATCTCCTTGCGGATGGAACCTGAATAGGCGATAAACCTGGACTAGAGACTTGTTCGGTTAGTCAGGTCGTGGCCGACTCCCTCGCCCGGCTTCCGCTTGAAGGTTGCCGAGGTACATGACGTGTACAGGGCGGTAAGTGGCGGGAGCGTGTGTGAAGAAGTACACCCCTGCAGGGTTATCATTATCTATTCGAATAGCCGGATTCCTCGGATATGGAAACTTGGACCCCTTGCATAGTTCATAGACAAGTGAAAGTGGACACTCTAATATATGCAAGATAAGCGTGAGTGCTATGGATGGCGTTCTCGTAGGGAGACGGGAGCGGATCCATAGTGGTGTATTGGTTGGTGAATATGTGGACTCGTGTGCGCCACCTCAAAAGAGTTACTTGCAGTCGTAGTTCAGGTTAGCCACCGAGTCAAAGCTGGCTTGCTGCAGTTAAACTCCACCACCCCCTTTGTTGATAATGATGCATATGTAGATAGATCTGATGTAAGTCTTGCTGGGTACATTTGTACTCACGTTTGCCTATTTTATGTTTTTGCAGAGAGACTTCAGTCTCACTAGTAGTTCCACGTGGACTTCGACGTTTAGCTTGTTACCTCAGCTACGATCTTGTGCCCTCGGCAGGATCTGGTAGATAGTCAGGCTTCTCAGCCTTTTCATTTCTAGATGTCTATACTCAGACATGTTAAGCTTCCGCTTGTGCTTTGACTTGTATGCTCTGATTGTTGGGTCATGAGACCCATGTTTGTAATATCTCGCTCCTCGGAGCCTATTGATTAAACTACTTGAGTTGTAGAGTCATTTTGTGATGCCATGTTGTATTGCACATATCGAGCATATTGTGTGTATGTTATTGAAATGCTTGGTATGTGTGGGATCTGACTATCTAGTTGTTTATCTTTAGTAGCCTCTCTTACCGGGAAATGTCTCCTAGTGTTTCCACCGAGCCATGGTAGCTTGCTACTGCTCCAGAACACTTAGGCTGGCCGGCATGTGTCCTTCTTCGTTCCTGTGTCTGTCCCTTCGGGGAAATGTCACGCGATGAATACCGGAGTCCTGTTAGCCCGCTACAGCCTGGTTCACCGGAGTCCTGCTAGCCCAGTGCTATAGCCTGGATTCACTCGCTGATGACCGACACGTTCGATGCCGGGTCATGGATGCCTGTCCCTGTAAGTTAGTGCCACTTTGGGTTCACGACTAGCCATGTCAGCCCGGGTTCTTTGTCATATGGATGCTAGCGACACTATCATATACGTGAGCCAAAAGGCGCAAACGGTCCCGGGCCAGGTAAGGTGGCACCCGTGGGAATACCGTGCGTGAAGCTGCAAAGTGATATGATGTGTTACATGCTAGATCGGTGTGGCATTGAGTCGGGGTCCTGACACCGCCAAGGCTGCCGCTGCGGAAGCCGGCGAGGAATCTGGTGATCGCACTGACGGCCCCGAGGCCGCAGGAGCGCCAGGCATTGCACCGACCACCGATCCCTCTGCCGCTGCCGCAGCGCCGGGCTCCGAAGAGCCCCAGCCCGGCGCCTACTTGAAGGCCGGCGATGGCGTCTCCATCAAGCTTCCCTGGGCTTCGAGCTCCAGGGCGCCGGTCGAAGGAGAAACCTTTGACGGAGAGGTGCTCGCTTTCGCCGGATTGACGCTGGTTGACGCGCCAAGCAGGAGCGACGAGCCTGAAGAGGAGCGGCTGCTGCGGAAGTTGACGTCGCTCTACCGCGCCCGACAAGCCAAGCTGGCCTCCCGAGAAGCGCTTGTCGTGAAGGCGGGAGTCGACATTGAGAAGCGCGCGGAGGAGCTCCGGGGTCTCAGGCAGGAAACTCTTCGGAGCCTGGCAGAAGAGCAGGAGCAAGTCGCCGAGGAGAGGAAAGCCTTTCTCCTCGCAAAGGCTGAGGTTGAAGAGCAGCAGCGGCTTGCTGCCGAGAGGCTATCTGCGCGGGAGGGGGATTTGGCGCAGCGCAAGGTCAACCTTGACAACCACGAGGAAGAGCTTGCCGCGCGCGAGCAAGCAATTGGCGGCGCTCTCAAGGAAGCAAGGGACGCCGCCGCAGCTGCTGAGGCCGCCAAGAAAGAGCTGGAGGCGAAGGTGGCGCAGCTGGAGGCCAATCTCAAGACGAGCGGCGAGGAGCTTGCCGTGCTCAGGCACGAGCGCGAGAAGGATGCTGCCGCCCATGGTGAGCTGCAGGGTCTTCTCGCCGAGAGGGGCAAGGAGCTCAGCACCGTCAAGGACTCCAACGCGGATCTCGAGCTGAAGCTAGCTATGCTGACTCAGACGCTGGACGGCGCCAAGGAGCGAGAGGTGACCTTGTCGGAGAAGATCAAGGCCGACGAGGCGCTGCTGGCGAGCATTGCCGTCATCCAGAACCCATTTAGGGAGACGGTGGAGCACTGGACCGAGGGTCTGGTGAATATCGCCGCAGTCATCGACGGGGAGCTGGCGCAGCTGGGGATGGAGGACTTCGGGTATTCTTCTGACGAGCATCTCCAACCCAACGCCAAGCTCAGCTTGTTCTTCAAGGGCGTGGCGACAGCCCTCCAGTGGCTTTGGGAGAAGATCCCAAAGCAGCTGGTCGACGATTCGCGCGGGAGTTCTTCAGAAGGTGCTGGTGAAGGTGGCCTTCCGCAACCCAGGCGTCAACCTCACCAACGTCCTCAGGTCCCTGCCGTCCGATGCCGATCTGGAAGCGCTCAAGGCCCTTGTCGCACCCATTGTGGACAAGGTGAGCGAGATCAAGAGGGTTGAGGGTGGTTGCGTAGACTAGGCCGCCAATCTTATCTTTTTCCTTGTCGCTGCTGGTCATGTCATGGGAACAATCTGTTAGAGCTACGACAAGTTATCTTGTAATATAACTTTATTTTGGATAATGATCGCTATGTTATTTCCTTTACTAGATCCCTTGCTTTGTATGTTTTACCCTACGCTTTTAGGGAACTTGTCGGCGCAGGCACCCGAGCCGCGAGTGCTGAGTGCGGGACGTCAGCAGCCTGCTGGCGGTGCCGCTCCGACAAGAAACCTTGTCGCGACTAGTTGCAGCACACTTAAATTGTTGAGAGGACTCGAAACAAGGTAAGGGCGCAACTAGCTACGAGTTGGTTCCTCCGCGCACAGGTTTTCCATACAAAGCACAGTCGTTCGAGGAAGATAACTTAAAAATTAAAACTAATAAAACTAATTGCTCAGACTTTGGCAACATAGCTTTTCTGTCGTTTGCTTCCCGGCAAGGCGAACCTTCCTTAAACGACGCCTGGTCCACACCATTATCTTCTCCTTCCCCCCGGTAAACTTGTGTGCGAGGGAACCTTTCTTTCCTTTGGTCGAGAAAAAGAAAGAAGAGAAAATAAAGATATGGGGCCTTTCGGCTCGTTATTGCTTACCGGGGGCAGGTGCTGCACAAAATGTCACATAATGTATGCAAGAAAGAATGTAATGCATGAAATTGACAAGGTGTGCGGAGCACATGAGTTTTACTTATGCACGGGGTCTGCGCCCGGCTTTGTACAAAGGATTACATGCAACATCGGCAAGACTTGTACAAAAGGTGGTTGCCGGAACAGGTTCCGGCAACCGTGCCCTATGGGTAAAACTTACGAAGATGCTCAATGTTCCAGGAGTTGCTCACCGGAATGCCATCTTCGGTCTCATGGCGGACAGCGCCAGGCCTAGTGACTCGTTTCACCCGGTAAGGGCCTTCCCACTTCGGCGTCAACTTGTTGGAATTCTTGGCGGACTGAACGCGCCGAAGAACAAGGTCGCCTTCCTCGAAACTTCTGGAATTAACTTTGCGGCTATGGTAGTGGCGCAAAGCTTGCTGGTATCGAGCAGCTCGTACAGCAGCCTGAAGACGGTCCTCCTCAAGGAGCAGCGCATCATCTTGTCGCAGCTGCTCTTGCTCAAGCTCATCATAAGCGAGCACTCGAGGTGACCCGTATACGAGTTCCATGGAGAGAATTGCCTCTGCTCCATAGACTAGAGCGAAAGGCGTCTGGCTAGTGGCTCGATTTGGCGTCGTCCTGATCGACCAAAGAACCATCGGCAGCTCCTCGATCCAGTTCCTTCCGCACTTGTGCAGCCTGTCGAAAGTCCTGGTCTTGAGCCCACACAGCACTTCAGCATTTACCCTCTCCGCTTGACCGTTGCTTCTCGGATGAGCAACAGAAGCGAAGCAGACCTTGGCGCAAAGATCTTGGACGTACTGCATGAAGGTGCGGCTCGTGAATTGTGTGCCGTTGTCGGTGATGATCCTGTTAGGGATCCCGAAACGACAAACAATCGACCTGAAGAACTTGACTGCTGACTGTGCTGTCACCTTCCTCACTGGTTCCACTTCCGGCCACTTTGTGAACTTGTCGATTGCAACGTACAAGTACTCAAAGCCCCCGACAGCTCGGGGGAAGGGGCCGAGGATATCGAGCCCCCAGACTGAAAATGGATAGGATAAAGGGATCGTCTGGAGAGCTTGAGCTGGCTGGTGTATCTGCTTGGAATGGAACTGGCACGCTTCACACTTGGTTACTTGTGCAGTTGCATCCTGGAGGGCTGTCGGCCAAAAGAAACCTTGCCGGAAAGCTTTGCCGGAAAGTGCTCTTGCGCCAATGTGGTGACCACATATGCCTCCATGTATCTCTGCCAACAGCTTCTGTCCGTCTTCCCGGAAAATACACTTCAATTTCACACCGTTGAGTCTTCTTCTGTACAGTATGTTGTCGACAAACTGGTACATACTTGACTGCCGGGCTACTTTTTTACGCTTTTTCTTGCTCTTCGAGAAGTTCTCCTGTCTGAAGGAAACAGACAATTTGTTGTGCCCATGCTGGAGCTTGTGGCTCGACAACAAGGACTAAAGGCACATCTACTGCTGCGGGAACATCCGCTTCTACGGCGAGAACCTGCGGCTCAGCCGGAGCTTGATGTTCCCTGGCAAGCTTGCCGGAGCAAAACTTGTCGGGAGCATCTGCTTCAACGGAACAAACCCTAAGGCTTGCCGGAGCAGACTGCTCCTCAGCACTCTTGGTGTTGATCTTGGAGACTTTCTTGGCGGCGGCTTCGGGAAGCTCTGCCGGAAACTAGTCATCAGAAATCAACTTTCTCTTCTTGCTCTGTCTAGTTGATGGTGTCACGGATGGTTGAGTCAGCTTGAGCACAAAGATCCCTGGTTCCACAGGTAACTTAAGTGCGGCGCACTTTGACAGGCCATTAGCAATGTCATTCTGAACTCTTGGAACATGTTCCATCTGTAGGCCGTCAAAGTGCTCTTCTAGCTTTCTCACTTCATCAACATAAGCTTCCATCAATGGACTCTGAAAACTCTTGTTCACTTGGTGGACGACAAGCTGTGAGTCTCCCCTAACAATGAGCTTCTTGATCCCAAGGTCTGCCGCGATCCTGAGACCGGCAAGCAAACCTTCATACTCTGCAGTATTGTTCGTTGCTTGCTCCTTGGGAAAGTGCATCTGGACTACGTACTTGAGGTGCTCTCCGATGGGTGCGACAAGCAGCACGCCTGCACCGGCGCCTTGCAGCGAGAAGGCACCATCAAAGTACATCAGCCACTCTTTGCTTGCTTCCTTGACGGGGATGCTCGTCTCTGGAATTTCTTCATCCGGTGTTGGTGTCCACTCTGCTACGAACTCTGCCAATGCTCTACTTTGGATAGTTGAAGTGCTTTCAAACTTGAGGCCAAAGCTTGACAGTTCCAGTGCCCACTCGACAATCCTGCCTGTTGCTTCTGGATTTTGCAGTATCCTCTTCAGCGGAAAACGAGTGACAACTGTGATCTCATGTGCTTGGAAGTAATGGCGCAACTTTCTCGAGGCCATGAGAAGACCGAAAAGCAATTTCTGCACACTAGAGTATCTTGACCTAGCCCCCTGCAGGAGGGAACTGACAAAGTAAACTGGGCGCTGCACCATTTTCTTCTGCATCTCCTTATGCGTCTGCGCAGATCCATCTTTGTCGGGACCAGAGCCTGCCGGACAAGAGCCTGCCGGACCAGAGCTTGTCGGACCAGAGCTTGCCGGTGAAGCCCCCTGCTTGTCGCTGGATGCATCTGCCGTGGTTGCTGGCTCATCATCGGCCTCCCTCTCCGCCACTAACGCAGCACTAACCACCTGATTGGTTGCCGCTATATACAGCGGCAACTTCTCTTGTGGCCTAGGTGCGACAAGTGTTGGAGTGGAGGACAGGTATATCTTCAAGTCCTGCAGCGCAGCCTCCGCTTCCGGAGTCCATTTCATTGGACCTGCCTTTTTCAATATTTTGAAAAACGGCAGGGCGTGCTCAGCAGATCTAGAGATAAACCTGCTGAGAGCAGCCACGCAACCGGCAAGTCTTCGTACATCCTTGACGCGCTTTGGTGCTTCAATCTGCTCAATGGCCTTGATCTTGTCGGTATTGGCTTCAATTCCCCGCTGAGACACAAAGAACCCGAGAAGCTTGCCGGAGGGGACTCCAAACACACACTTCTCGGGGTTCAGCTTGAGGTTGATCTTGCGCAGATTTGCAAATGTTTCGTCTAAATCTTGGATCAGAGTCTCTCTGTCCTTGCTCTTGACCACTATGTCATCCATGTAGGCTTCCACATTGCTATGCATTTGTGGCTCAAAAGCGTGGTGGACAACCCTTGCAAATGTTGAACCAGCATTCTTTAAACCGAAAGGCATCCGTACAAAACAGTATGTGCCACAAGGGGTGATGAATGCGGTTTTCTCCACATCCTCTTCTGCCATGAAGATCTGATGGTATCCTGAATATGCATCAAGAAATGAAATCAAGTCACATCCGGCTATGGAGTCAACAATCTGGTCGATGCGCGGCAAGGGAAATGGGTCTTTGGACAAGCTTTATTGACATCGGTAAAATTGATACAAAGCCTTCATTTCCCGTTGGCTTTGCGTACGACAACAGGATTGGCCAACCACGTGGGATGGAGCACTCCTCTGACAAGGCCTGCTGCTTCCAACTTCTTGATTTCTTTTGCAATGAATTCTTGGCGCTCCACCGCTTGTTTCCTGACTTTCTGCTTGACGGGCCGCGCATGAGGACAGATGGCAAGATGGTGCTTAATTACTTTCCTGGGAACACCGGGGATGTCAGACGGTTGCCACGCAAACACGTCGACGTTCGCCCGCAGGAAAGCAACGAGCGCGCTTCCCTATTTAGGGTCGAGCGTGGCACTGATGGTGAAAGTACCACCAGTGCCGTCCTCCTTGGCGCACACCTTCTTAGTCTCTGGTGGAGCTGCCATTGCCTTCTTACACTTGCCGGTGGAGCTCGATGGTGCGTCCTCGACGGTAGCGCAGCACTCCGAAGAGGTGCGCTTGCCGGAGTGGGCATCAGAACTCTTGCCGGACTTGGTCTTCTTCTTCCCCCCGGGAGCTTCAGCGGCAAGTGACTTGCGATCTGTTGCGGCTGCTGCCTCCTGGTAGATCTTGTCGGCGCAGATAAGAGCATCCTTCTTGTCGCCAGGGACAGAGATGACGCTTATCGGGCCTGGCATCTTCAGTATGTTGTACGCATAGTGAGAGGCTGCCATGAATTTGGCGAGTGCTGGACGACCGAGTATCCCATTGTAAGGCAATGGGAAGTCAGCAACGTCAAAAGTGACCCTCTCAGTCCTGAAGTTCAGCTCACTGCCAAATGTCACCGGCAACGCGATCTTTCCCTTCGGCTTGCTCCTTCCCGGATTGATTCCTTGAAATGTGCCGGTCTCTTCGAGCTCGCTGTCAGGGATCTGGAGTTTCTGGAGTACCGCGGAGGAGATCAGGTTCAAGCCAGCCCCGTCGTCAACTAGCATCTTAGTGACCTTGAGGTTGCGGATAGTTGGTGAAACCAACATCGGCAAGCACCCGACCGCAGTTATGGGATCAGGGTGGTCCTCAATATCAAAGATGATAGGCGTGCTGGACCATTTCAGAGGCCTGCGTGACTCGGGTGGTTCTGCAGCATTGACTTCCCGCACCCATTGTTTGAGCTGGCGGTGTGAAGTATGCAGAGAAGCACCGCCGTCAACGCACAGGACCTCTGTGGCTTTCTGGAACTCCTGCTCATCGGTCTCGTCATCATCCATGTCTTCGTCGTCGTCGTCATCTTCATCCTTATCGCGGCCGCGGGGAGGTCTGTCTCCCTGCCGCTGCTTGGCCTTGCCGCGGCGTCCTCCTCGGCCGGGACCTTTCTTGCCGGACCCTCCAGCACCTTCCTGGGCTTTCTCCTTGTCGCGCCGCTCGTATTCAGCCTTTTGCTGCTCGACAAGCTGCTCGACTTTCTTGCAGCTCTGGAGGTCATGGCCCTTGGTGCGGTGGATCTTGTAGTACTGCTTGTTGGTGCCGTCCTGCTTGTCGGCGACTGCCACAGCCTCTGCGGGAATCTCCTTGCCGGAGCCACCAGCTTTGGCTTTCTTGGCGCCACCTCCGTTGCCGGACTGCTCGACAACTAGCACCTCTTTGCCTTTCTTCTTTCTGTTATTCCGCCGCCGGTTTTTCCTTGCCGGGGCAGTATCCTCACTGTCAGATCCTCCTGCTCCTATACTCTCTCCGGGGAGTCTCCTCCCTTCCTCAGCACGAGCACACTTGTCGGCTAGGGCATATAGCTCACTGACGTCTCTGATCTTGCACATCGCCATCTCCTCCCGCATCCTGCGGTTCCGCACGTTCTGATGGAACACGCTGATTACCGCGGCAGGGTGGATATCTGGGATGTTATCTTGTACGTTGCTGAATCTTTGAATGTACTTGCGCAGGGGCTCTCCTTCCTTCTGGGCGAGCAGATGAAGGTCACTCTCTTGGCCATGAGGCTTGTGGCCGCCTGTGAAGGCGCCGACAAACTGATGGCACAGATCCGCCCAGGAAGATATGGAGTTGTCCGGCAAGTGCATGAGCCAGGATCTGACGGTGGGTTTGAGTACCAGCGGGAAGTAGTTGGCAAGGATCTTGTCGTCTTGCCCTCCGGCAGGCTGCACCGCGATGGTGTAGATGCTGAGGAACTCCGACGGGTGCGTCTTGCCGTCGTACTTCTCCGGTACATCTGGCTTGAAAATCTTCGTGCTGGGCCACTGGACTTGCCGCAGCTCACGAGTGAACGCAGGGCAACCTATCGCGTACGGCAAGTCGCCTGGTTCCCCTGGCGCATGCATGTCAACAGAGGGCCCAGCGCGCTTGTCGGATTGACGTCGCGCTTCTCTTCGGCGCTCGATGCGAGTTCGAGCGTCTTCTTGTTGTCTATCGTGAAGAACTTGGCGCTGATCGT
The DNA here is from genome assembly GCF_018294505.1 of Triticum aestivum. Lineage (NCBI taxonomy): Eukaryota > Viridiplantae > Streptophyta > Magnoliopsida > Poales > Poaceae > Triticum > Triticum aestivum. Next base: position 688,854,980 of record NC_057795.1, read on the forward strand.
GACGAACTCGTGGATCAGACGATGCGGTGGAGTCGCTGTCGAGGTGGATCCGGCGAGTCGGCGATCTTGGCCTTCGGGGTGGAGAGTGCATGGTGGTTGCACCCCCACCAGTTTCGTCGCCACCGGCTCGCGCCTGGCAATCCTGCCGCGGCAGCGACGTGCTCGGCTTCCGTGGAGTGTCGCCGTTGGCGAAGCCGATGAGGCTCTGAATGGTGGCCCTCCATTCGTCGATCTTGTCCGACGTTGGTGGGTAATCCAGGAGCAGTTGAGCCTGCGCCAAAGCTTTCGCTGGAGTGGTGGGCGGCAGTGGCGAACGGTGCAAGGAGCGGGACATGCTCGGACTTCTAACTATGTTAAAAGGAGCAGTATCCCATCCAGGCGACCGTGTCTCGCTCGTGCCGGCGCGTTCACGTGCATGCTGGTCTGGAGCGCCCCGAGACCCACCAGCTTGATCTTGGTCCAACAAGCGTATGGTACTGCGAATACCATGATGCTGTCGGTCCTGCGCCTTCTGAGAGGGGCGCTGCGGATATACGGAGACCGAGGTTTGTGCAGCCTTGTCCTTGGACCTGGCAGCACCGTGAGCTTCCTCGTCGATGTCTGTTTTTCCGCCAGCGTCCATCCCACCACCTGTTTACTCCGGTGGCGGTAAGATCGACGCAGACGGAGCAGCTGCCTCCGAAGCCTTCTTCTTCGGTGACATGTCGATGAAGAAAGTGAAGATCTAGCTCGTGTGAACGCCGGATCAGGTTCACACAATCTCGACGCCCCCCTACCTGGCGCGCCAAAGATGTCGGGGAAACTGATCCACGAACACCTATGGGACCGGCGGACCGAGCCCCT
>NC_057795.1:688856016-688885994 GCF_018294505.1 Triticum aestivum
AAGAGAAGATCGAGGCGAAGCACACGAACAGTTTACCCAGCTTCGGAGCTCTCCGGAGAGATAATACTCCTACTGCTGCTTGTCTGATTGTATTGTGTTCTTGCACCAGAGAGCTAAGTGTTTTTCTGGCTTCGAAATGATCCCTACTCAGCCGACCCTCCTCTACGTTGCGCATGGGCCTCCTTTTATATGCTCAAGGGGTCACCGACAGGTGGCAATGCAGAGAAGGGTAAAAATGTAAAAAGAGAGGTGGTTGGTACAGCCACCTGCACAATGTACTCTACCTAACCCTGACGGCAGGGGACAAGGGCATTAAATGCCCGTCTGTGTCGCTCAAACAGTGCAGAAAAGGACCGTCAGGGGCGCCACCGCCTGCCATGATGGCGATCTTGTCAGCATCGCATGCCACCGCTTACCGCTGGCTGCACAGCCTTCCGCCACGCGTGCCTGGAAAGGCCCCGAAGGCGACACGTTGGTGGATGTGCTGGAGCGTGGGCACAGAGTGGCCGCTTGCCGCGGCAAGCGTCTTGCCACGATCGTGGTCTTGTCGCGCCCGGAAGCTTGTCGCTCGCCGGGTCTTGCTGGGACGCGTGGTGCGTCGCGGCAAGTTCCTTGCGATGCCTTGGTTGGCCTTCCCGGCAAGCTCCTCTTGCCGGGGCCTTGTCTCTTTGGCTTGAATACTTTGTTCTTGAATGGCTCCAAAGGAGCCACGGAGTACCCTGGCGGTCACCCGGCAAGCCCTTGCCGCGGGGCGCTGCAGCTGCCCGTGCACAAGTTCGGGATACTAGGGTACCCCTACTCTAGTACACCGACAATGGTACATAACTATGGTATCGGCTGAAGCATCGACAATACCATTTATGTTTATCTTTGCTAGATGAGCCCCTAAAGTGAGTGGTCAGCACAAGAAATAGATCAACAAATGATTTGCCAGGGATATGAGCATTGCTAAAGAAAAGAAGAAGATAGAGGAACCAGCAATGAAACAGCAAACCTACTATCTGAGGTTGTGAGTGCATTAGTTCCAGCCTCTGAAATACTTCTGGCTCATTCATACGACATAAGGTGCATGGAACCGAAGAGCATCTTGCTGAAGACGGTTATCCCAGGTTGGTTGTGGAGAGGAATGAAAGCATGTTGTGTAAGCAGAAGATACACAAATTTAGAAATGTACTTATCTACAACAAGGTAGACGAGGCACAATTTAGATTGTAACAATTGTTTTTCGATGACGCATGCAGGTCATAGACGATGAACCACCATGCCATTGGTATGCATTTCATTTGGAAACCAGCCATGCTAGAGACACCCGCTGGCCGCCACTTCTGTTTTTTGAGTGAGCCAGGGCAGCCCGTCACCACCTACCCATCGGAATAGGTTGTTGGACCCAAATTTGGGTTCCGATGCTTGTAATAGCCATTACCATGGCATGCACATTTGTGAGCATAGTTAGTCTCGTGTTTACTAAATTATGCAATGTATTGATCAAAAGTCACATTTCTTCTTACTCAAAATAGTACAGAGGCCGCATGTCCAGTTTATTTTTCTTCGAACCAATAAAATCCAGATATTCTAATAACATGCTAAAAGTGTGTCTAACACTAAATGATGCTATTTGAAAAGCCAATGTTGTGTTACTATTCTCTAATGTCTATTGATTCAAAGGTTTTGCTAAATCATGCTATTCGGAAAGTCGATGGAATTGGAAAACAACAGAAGAGGAGAGCGTGAATGGAAACTTCTTCTTGTGGGTGAGGCGAATATTACCTCCTATTCCTTTTTCATTATTTATTGCTCAAGTATTATTTTCCTATCTCTAACATTATTTGTTCCTAATATATTTATTTTTCTTCCATTTTGAGTTTTTTGAAAATAAAAACAAAATTTTCTAATTCCAGACCAACAAAGATTGTACATATGAAAATCATGACCCACGATAAGAAGATCCCGGACGACTGGAAATAGTTTCAACCCTGATGAATAAGGGTAGGAAGAAGATTTTGCTAGCCCGGTGAGAGCTAGGTTGGACTGATTGACAACTAACTGACTGCCTGCCTTTCGCATGTTACAATTATTATTTACAACATGCTAGACAGAGCACTGATCAGATGATGGTAATGATCGTCATGTAGGTTCATAGATGACAAGTGCCACGACATCGTTACGCCCTTCATCTGAAAGTTGTTGGGGATCTCCTTGAGTCAGGAGTACCGTGCGTCCACCAGAACTGAAACCAAAGGACGTTGTCATCAGCGAGCAGAAGCAAGAACCCAAATGTTCTTCATAAACTGAATTCAAGAGTGGAATAAAACACTCAGCAGTAGTATTTGAGAATGGGTACTCGCTTTAGTAGGCGCAGTCCCAGCCAGCAGTGTTGCTGTATGCACATCAAAAATAGAGCATGGGGTAAGCGCCGCGAAGCAGTGGTGGTTGCCTCTGTTTTCATGGTACGGAACTATGGTATCAGTTGAAGCATCAACAATAGTGTTTATGTTTATCTTTGCTAGATGAGCTCCTAAAGTGACTGGTTAGGACAAGAAATAGATCAACAAATGATTTGTCAGGGATATGAGCATTGCTAAAGAAAAGAAGGAGATAGAGGAACAAGCAATGAAACAGCAAACCTACTATCTGAGGTGGTGAGCGCATTAGTGCCAGCCTCTCAAATACTTCTGGCTCATTCATACGACATAAGGTGCATGGAACCAAAGAGCATCTTGCTGAAGACGGTTATCCCGGGTTGGTTGTGCAGAGGAATGAAAGCATGCTTGGGTAAGTAGAAGATACCCAAATTTAGGAATGTACTTATCTACACCAACAAGGTAGACGAAGCGTAGTTCAGATTGTAACAATTGTTTATCAATGACGCATGAAGGTCCTAGACGACGAACCACCATGGTAGTGTTATGCATTTCATTTGGAAAGCAGCCATGCTAGAGACACCCGCTGGCCGCCACTTCTGTTTTTTGAGTGAGTCGGGGCAGCCCGATACCACCGACCCATCGGAATAGGTTGGTCGACCCAAATTTGGGTTCCGATGCTTGTAATAGCCATTACCATGGCATGCACATTTGTGAGCATAGTTAGTCTCGTGTTTAGTGAATTATGCAATGTATTGATCAAAAGTAACCTTTCTTCTTACTCAAAATAGTAACGAGGCCGCCTGTCCAGTTTAGTTTTCTCTGAACCAATAAAATCTTGATATTCTAATAACATGCTAAAAGTGTGTCTAACACTAAATGATGCTATTAGAAAAGGCAATGTTGTGTTACTACTCTCTAGTGTCTATTGGTTCAAAGATGTTTCTAAATCATGCTATTCGGAAAGTCGATGGAATTGGGAGACAACGGAAGAGGAGACCGTGAAAGGAAACTTCTTCTTGTGGGTGATGCGAATATTACCTCCTATTTCTTTTTGATTATTTATTGCTCATGTATTATTTTCCTATCTCTAACATTATTCGTTCCTAATATATTTATTTTTCTTCCATTTTGAGTTTTTTGGAAATAAAAACAAAATTTTCTAATTCCAGACCAACAAAGACTGTACATGTGAAAATCACGACCCACGTTAAGAAGATCCCGGACAACTGGAAATAGTTTCAACCATGATGAATAAGGGTAGCTAGAAGATTTTGCTAGCCTGGTGAGAGCTAGGTTGGACTGATTGACAACTAACTGCCTGCCTGCCTTTTGCATGTTACAACTATTATTTACAACATGCTAGACACAGCACTGATCAGATGATGGTAACGATGGTCATTTAGGTTCATAGATGACAAGTGCCACGACATCTATATGCCCTTCATTTGAAATTTGTTGGAGATCTCCTTGTACCAGGAGTACCGTGGGTCCACCACAAATGAAACCAAAGGACGTTGTCATCAGTGAGCAGAAGCAAGCATCCAAATGTTCTTCATAAACTGAATTCAAGAGTGGAAGAAAACACTCACTAGCAGTATTTGAGAATGGGGACTCGCGTTAGTACGCGCAGTCCCAGCAAGCAGTGTTGCTGTATACACATTGAAAAAAGCGCATGGGGTAAGCATCGTGAAGCACTGGAGGTTGTCTCCGTTTTCATGGTACAGAAATATGGTATCGGCTGAAGCATCAACAATAGTGTTTATGTTTATCGTTGCTAGATGAGCCCCTGAAGTGAGTGGTCAGGACAAGAAATAGATCAACAAATGATTTGTCAGGGATACGAGCATTGCTAAAGAAAAGAAGGAGATAGAGGAACAAGTAATGAAACAGGAAACCTACTATCTGAGGTGGTGAGCGCATTAGTGACAACTTCTGAAATACTTCTGGCTCATTCATACGACGTAAGGTGCATTGAACCTAATAGCATCTTGTTAAAGACGGTTATCCCGGGTTGGTTGTGCAGAGGAATGAAAGCATGCTTGGGTAAGCAGAAGATACCCAAATTTAGAAATGTACTTTTCTACAACAACAAGGTAGACGAAGCGCAGTTCAGATTGTAACAATTGTTTTTCGATGACGCATGCAGGTCCTAGATGACGAACCACCATGGCGTTGGTATGCATTTCATTTGGAAACAAGCCATGCTAGAGACACCCGGTGGCCGCCACTTTTTTTTTTGAGTGAACCAGGGTAGCCCGACACCACCGACCCATCGGAATAGGTTGGTCGAACCAAATTTGTGTTCCGATGCTTGTAATAGCCATTACCATGGCATGCACATTTGTGAGCATAGTTAGTCTCGTGTTTAGTGAATTATGCAACGTATTGATCAAAAGTTTCCTCTCTTCTTACTCAAAATAGTAACGAGGCTGCATGTCCAGTTTATTTTTCTTTGAACCAATAAAATCTAGATATTCTATTAACATGCTAAAAGTGTGTCTAACACTAAATGATGCTATTTGAAAAGGCAGTGTTGTGTTACTACTCTCTAGTGTCTATTGGTTCAAATACGATGCTAAGTGATGCTATTAGGAAAGTCGATGGAATTGGAAGACAATGGAAGAGGAGAGCATGAAAGGAAACTTCTTCTTGTGGGCGAGGCGAATATTACATCCTATTTCTTTTATATTATTTACATCTCAAGTATTATTTTCCTATCTCTAACATTATTCATTCGCAATATATTTATTTTTCTTTCATTTTGAGTTTTTTGGAAATAAAAACAAAATTTTCTAATTCCAGACCAACAAAGACTCTACACATGAAAATCACGACGCACGATAAGAAGATCTTGGGCGACAGGAAATAGTTTCAACCCTGATGTATAAGGCTAGGAAGAAGATTTTGCTAGCCTGGTGAGTGCTAGGTTGGACTGACTCACAACTAATTGACTGCCTGCCTTTCGCATGATACAACACTTATTTACAACATGCAAGAAAGCGCGCTGATCACATCATGGTAACGATGGTCATGTAGGTTCCTAGATGACAAGTGCCATGACAGCATTACACCCTTCATATGAAAGTTTTTGGGGATCTCCTTGAGCCCGGAGTACCGTACGTCCACAACACCTGAAACCAAAGAACGTTTTCATCAGCAAGCGGAAGCAGGCATCCAAATGTTCTTCATAAACTGAATTCAAGAGTGGAAGAAAAAACTCACCAGGAGTATTTGAGAATGGGGACTCGCTTTAGTGCACGCAGTCCTAGCCAGAAGTGCTATTGTATGGGGGTACCATCACATCGAAAATAGCGCATGGGGTAAGCGCCGTGACGCAGTGGAGGTTGCCTCCGTTTTCATGGTACAAAACTATGGTATCGGCCGAAGCATCAACAATAGTGTTTATGTTTATCTTTGCTAGACGAGCCCCTTAAGTGAGTGGTCAGGACAAGAAATAGATCGACAAATGATTTTTCAGTGAGAGGAGCATTCCTAAAGAAAAGAAAGAAGTAGAGGAACAAGGAATGAAACTACAAACCTACCATCTGAGGTGGTGAGCACATTAGTGCTAGCCTCTGAGTTACTTCTAGCCTAGTCATACGACATAAGGTGCATGGAACCGTAGAGCATCCTGCTGAAGACCGTTATCCTGGGTTGGTAGTGCAGAGCAATGAAAGCATGCGTGGGTAAGCAGAAAATGCCCAAATTTAGAACTCTAATTATCTACAACAACAAGGTAGACGAAGCATCGTTCAGTTGGTAACAATTCTTTTTGGATCACGCATGCAGGTCCTAGATGATGAAAAACCATGGCATCTCTATGCACTTCATCTGGAAACCAGCCATGCTGGAGACACCCGCTGGCCGCCACTTCTATTTTTTGAGTGAGCCAGGGCCGCCGGACACCACCGACCCATCGGAATAGATGGGTCGACCCAAATTTGGGTTTCGATGCTTGTAATAGTCATTTCCATGTCATGCACATTTGTGAGCATAGTTAGTCTCATGTTTAGTGAATAATGCAATGTATTGATCAAAAGTCACATTTCTTCTTGCTCAAAATAGAAACGAGGCCGCATGCATGTCCTACGCGATATGAAAAACCATGGCATCGGTATGCACTTCATCTGGAAACCAGCCATGCTGGAGACACCCGCTGGCAGGGCAGCCGGACACCACCGACCCATCGGAATAGATGGGTCGACCCAAATTTGGGTTTCAATGCATGTAATAGCCATTTCCATGGCATGCACATTTGTGAGCGTAGTTAGTCACGTGTTTAGTGAATAATGCAATGTATTGATCAAAAGTCACGTTTCTTCGTGCTCAACATAGAAACGAGGCTGCATGTCCAGTTTATTTTTCTTAGAACCAATAAAATCCAGATATTCTAATAACATGCTAAAAGTGTATGTAACACTAAATGATGCTATTTGAGAAGACAATGTTGTGTTACTACTCTCTAGTGTCTATTCGTTCAAAGAAGTTGCTAAATGATGCTATTTCGAAAGTCGATGGAATTGAAAGACAACGGAAGAGGAGAGCATGAAAGGAAACTTCTTCTTGTGGGTGAGGAAAATATTACCTCCTATTTCTTTTTCATTATTTATTGCTCAAGTATTATTTTCCTATCTCTAACATTATTCATTCCCAATATATTTATTTTTCTTCCATTTTGATTTTTTTGGAAATAAAAACAAAATTTTCTAATTCCAGAACAACAAAGACTGTACATGTGAAAATCACGACCAACGATAAGAAGATCCCGGACGAGTGGAAATAGTTTCAACCCTGATGAATAAGGGTAGGAAGAAGATTTTTCTATCCTGGTGAGAGCTAGGTTGGACTAATAGACAACTAACTGACTTCCTGCCTTTCGCATGTTACAACTATTATTTACAACATGCTAGACAGAGCACTGATCAGATGATGGTAACGATGGTCATGTAGGTTCATAGATGACAAGTGCCACGACATCCTTACGCCCTTCATCTGAAAGTTGTTGGGGATCTCCTTGAGCCAGGAGTACCGTGCGTCCACCACACCTGAAACCAAAGGACGTTGTCATCAACAAGTAGAAGCAATCATCCAAATGTTCTTCATAAACTGAATGCAAGAGTGGATGAAAACACTCACCAGCAGTATTTGAGAATGGGGACTCGCTTTAGTACGCGCAGTCCCAACCAGCAGTGTTGTTGTATGCACATCGAAAATAGCGCATGGGGTAAGCGGCGTGAAGCAGTGGAGGTTGCCTCCATTTTCATGATACAGAACTATGGTATCGGCTGAAGCATCAACAATAGTGTTTATGTTTATCTTTGCTAGATGAGCCCCTAAAGTGAGTGGTCAGGACAAGAAATAGATCAACAAATGATTTGTCAGGGATATGAGCATTGCTAATGAAAAGAAAGAGATAGAGGAACAACCAATGATACAACAAACCTACTCTCTGAGGCGGTGAGCGCATTAGTGCCAGCCTCTCAAATACTTCTGGATCATTCATATGACATAAGGTGCATGGAACCGAAGAGCATCTTGCTGAAGACGGTTATCCCGGGTTGGTTGTGCAGAGGAATGAAAGCATTCTTGGGTAAGCAGAAGATACCCAAATTTAGAAATGTAGTTATCTACAACAACAAGGTAGACGAAGCGTAGTTCAGATTGTAATAATTGTTTATCGATGATGCATGAAGGTCCTAGACGACGAACCAACATGGCAGTGGTATGCATTTTATTTGGTAACCAGCCATGCTAGAGACACCCGCTGGCCGCCACTTCTGTTTGTTGAGTGAGCCAGGGCAGCCCGACACTACCGACCCATCATAATAGTTTGGTTGACCCCAATTTGGGTTCCGATGCTTGTAATAGCCATTACCATGGCATGCACATTTGTGAGCATAATTAGTCTCGAGTTTAGTGAATTATGCAATGTATTGATCAAAATTCACCTTTCTTCTTACTCAAAATAGTAACGAGGCCGCGTGTCCAGTTTATTTTTCTTTGAACCAATAAAATCTCGATATTCTAATAACATGCTAAAAGTGTGTCTAACACTAAATGATGCTATTTGAGAAGGCAATGTTGTGTTACTACTCTCTAGTGTCTATTGGTTCAAAGATGTTGCTAAATCATGCTATTCGGAAAGTTGATGTTATTGGAAGACAACGGAAGAGGAGAGCGTGAAAGGAAACTTCTTCTTGTGGGTGAGGTGAATATTACCTCCTATTTCTTTTTCATTATTTATTGCTCATGTATTATTTTCCTATCTCTAACATTATTCGTCCCTAATATATTTATTTTTCTTCCATTTTGAGTTTTTTGGAAATAAAAACAAAATTTTCTAATTCCAGGACAACAAAGACTGTACATGTGAAAATCGCGACCCACGATAAGAAGATCCCGAACGACTGGAAATAGTATCAACCCTGATGAATAAGGGTAGGAAGAAGATTTTGCTAGCCTGGTGAGAGCTAGGTTGGACTGATTGACAACTAACTGACTGCCTGCCTTTTGCATGTTACAACTATTATTTACAACATGCTAGATAGAGCACTGATCAGATGATGGTAACGATGGTCATGTAGGTTCATAGATGACAAGTTCCACGACATCGTTACGCCCTTCATTTGAAAGTTGTTGGGGATCTCCTTGAACCAGGAGTACCGTGGGTCCACCACACATGAAACCAAAGGACGTTATCATGAGCGAGCAGAAGCAAGCATCCAAATGTTCTTCATAAATTGAATTCAAGAGTGGAAGAAAACACTCAATACCAGTATTTGAGAATGGGGACTCGCATTAGTACGCGCAGTCCCACCCAGGAGTGTTGCTGTATGCACATCGAAAATAGCGCATGGGGTAATCATCGTGAAGCACTGGAGGTTGCCTCTGTTTTCATGGTACAGAAATATGGTATCAGCTGAAGCATCAACAATAGTGTTTATGTTTATCTTTGCTAGATGATCCCCTAAAGTGAGTGGTCAAGACAAGAAATAGATCAACAAATGATTTGTCACGGATACGAGCATTGCTAAAGAAAAGAAGGAGATAGAGGAACAAGCAATGAAATAGCAAACCTACTATCTGAGGTGGTGAGCGCATTAGTGACAACCTCTGAAATACTTCTGGGTCATTCATACGACATAAGGTGCACGGAAACGAAGAGCATCTTGTTGAAGACGGTTATCCCGGGTTGGTTGTGCAGAGGAATGAAAGCATGCTTGGGTTGTGCAGAGGAATGAAAGCATGTTTTTCGATGACGCATGCAGGTCCTAGACGACAAACCACCATGGCATTGGTATGCATTTCATTTGGAAACCAGCCATGCTAGAGACACCCGGTGGCCGCCACATTTGTTTTTTGAGTGAGCCAGGGCAGCACGACACCACCAACCCATCAGAATAGGTTGGTCGACCCAAATTTGGGTTCCGATGCTTGTAATAGCCTTTACGATGGCATGCACATTTGTGAGCATAGTTAGTCTCATGTTTAGTGAATTATGCAATGTATTGATCTGACCCAATAACGAGGCCGCGTGTCCAGTTTATTTTTCTATGACCCAATAAAATCTAGATATTCTAATAACATGCTAAAAGTGTGTCTAACACTAAATGATGATATTTGAAAAGGCAATGTTGTGTTATTACTCTCTAGTGTCTATTGGTTCAAATACGATGCTAAATGATGCTATTTGGAAAACCGATGGAATTGGAAGAAAACGGAAGAGGAGAGCGTGAAAGCAACTTCTTCTTGTGGGCGAGGCGAATATTACATCCTATTTCTTTTTCATTATTTATATCTCAAGCATTATTTTACTATCTCTAACAATGACTCTACACATGAAAATCACGACGCAGGATAAGAAGATCCCGGGCGACAGGAAATAGTTTCAACCCTAATGTATAAGTCTAGGAAGAAGATTTTGCTAGCCTGGTGAGAGATAGGTTGGACTGACTCACAACTAACTGACTACCTGCCTTTCTCATGATATAACTGTTATTTACAACATGCAAGATAGCGCGCTGATTAGATGATGGTAATGATGGTCATGTAGGTTCCTAGATGACAAGTGCCACGACATTGTTATGGCCTTCATCTGAATGTTTTTGGGGATCTCCTTGAGCCTGGAGTACCATGCGTCCATCACACCTGAAACCAAAGAACGTTTTCATCAGCGAGCAGAAGCAAGCATCCAAATGTTCTTCAGAAACTGAATTCAAGAGTGGAAGAAAACACTCACCAGCAGTATTTGAGAATAGGAAATTGCTTCAGTACGCGCAGTCCCAGCCAGCAGTGTTGTTGTATGGGGGTACCATCACATTGAAAATAGCGCATGGGGTAAGCAATGTGAAGCAGTGGAGGTTGCCTTCGTTTTCATGGTACAAAACTGTGGTATCGGCTGAAGCATCAACAATAGTGTTTATGTTTATCTTTAATAGACGAGCCCCTGAAGTGAGTGGTGAGGACAACAAATAGATCAACAAATGATTTGTCAGTGATAGGAGAAATACTAAAGAATATGGAATGAAACTACAAACCTACCATCTGAGGTGGTGAGCACATTAGTGCCAGCCTCTGAGTTACTTCTAGCCCAGTCATACGACATAAGGTGCATGGAACCATAGAGCATCCTGCTGAAGACAGTTATCCCGGGTTGGTTGTGTAGAGGAATGAAAGCATGCTTGGGTAAGCAGAAGATACCCAAATTTAGAACTATAATTATCTACAACAACAAGGTAGCTGTAGCATCGTTCAGTTGGTAACAATTCTCTTTGGATCACGCATGCAGGTCCTAGACGATGAGCAACCATGGCATCGGTATGCACTTCATGTGGAAACCAGCCATGCTGGAGACACCTGCTGGCCGCCACTTCTATTTTTTCAGTGAGCCAGGGCAGCCGGACACCACCGATTCACCGGAATAGATGGGTCGACCCAAATTTGGGTTTTGATGCTTGTAATGGCCATTACCATGGCATGCACATTTGTGAGCATAGTTAGTCTCGTGTTTAGTAATTATGCAATGCATTGCTCAAAAGTCACCTTTCTTCTTGCTCAAAATAGAAACGAGGCCGCATGTCCAGTTTATTTTTCTTTGAACCAATAAAATCTAGATATTCTAATAACATGCTAAAGGTGTGTCTAACACTAAATGATGCTACTTGAAAAGGCAATGTTGTGTTACTACTCTCTAGTGTCTGTTGGTTCAAAGACGATGTTAAATGATTCGATTTGGAAAGGCAATGGAATTGGAAGACAATGGAAGAGGAGAGCGTGAAAGGAAACTTGTGGGCGAGGCCAATATTACCTCCTATTTCTTTTTCATTATTTATTGCTCAAGTATTGTTTTCCAATCTCTAACATTATGCGTTATCAGTATGTTTATTTTCCTTCCATTTTGAGTCTTTTGGAAATAAAAACAAAATTTTCTAATTCCAGACCAACAAAGACTGTACACGTGAAAATCACGACGCACGATAAGAAGATCCCAAACAACTGGAAATAGTTTCAACCCTGATGAATAAGGGTCGGAAGAAGATTTTTCTAGCCTGGCGAGAGCTAGGTTGGACTGACTGACAACTAACTGACTGCCTTCCTTTCACAGGTTACAACTGTTATTTACAACATGCTAGACATGGCTTTTATTAGATGATGGTAATGATGGTCGTGTAGGTTCCTCGATGACAATTGCCACGGCATTGTTACACCCTTCATCGGAATTTTTTTGGGGATCTCCTTGAGCCTGGAGTACCGTGCGTCCAACACACTTGAAACCAAAGAACGTTTTCATCAACGAGCAGAAGGAAGCATCCAGATGTTCTTCATAAACTGAACGAAAGACTGGAAGAAAACACTCACCAGCTGTATTTGAGAATGGGGACTCGCTTTAGTATGCGTAGTCCGGGCCAACAGCGCTATTGTAAGGGGGTACCATCACATCAAAAATAGTGCAAGGGTTATGCGCCCTGAAGCACTGCAGGTTACCTTCCTTTTTAGGGTACAAAACTATGGTATTAGCATAAGCATCAACAATAGTGTTTATGTTTATCTTTGCTAGACGAGCCCCTGAAGTAAGTGGTCTGGACAAGAAATAGATGAGAAAATGATTTTTTAGTGATAGGAGCATTACTATAGAAAACAAAGAAATAGAGGAAGGAATGAAACTACAAACCTACCATCTTAGGCGGTGAGCACATTAGTGCCAGCCTCTGAGTTACTTCTAGCCCAGTCATACAACATAAGGTGCGAGAAACCGTAGAGCATCCTGCTGAAGATGGTTATCCCGGGTTGGTTGTGCAGAGGAATGAAAGCATGCTTGGGTAAGCAGAAGAGACCCAAATTTAGAACTATAATTATCTACAACAGGGTAGACAAAGAGTCGTTAAGTTGGTAACAATTCTTTTTGGATCACGCATGCAGGTCCTAGACGATGAAAAACCATGGCATCGGTATGCACTTTATCAGGAAACCAGGGCAGCCCCTTCTATTTTTTGAGTGAACCAGGGCAGCCAGACAGCACTGACTCATCGGAATAGATGGGTCGACCCAAATTTGGGTTTCGATGCTTATAATAGCTATTACCATGGTATGCACATTTGTGAGCATATATAGTTAGTCTCGTGTTTAGTGAATTATAAAATGTATTAATCAAAAGTGACCTTTCTTCTTGCTCAAAATAGAAACGAGGTCGCATGTCCAGTTTATTTATCTTTGAACCAACAAAATCTAGATATTCTAATAACATGCTAAAAGTGTGTGTACCAATAAATGATGCAATTTGAAAAGGCAATGTTGTGTTACTACTCTCTAGTGTCTATTGGTTCAAAGACAATGCTAAATGATGCTATTTGGAAAGTCGGTGGAATTGGAAGGCAACGGAAGAGGGGAGCGTGAAAGGAAAGTTCTTCTTATGGGCGAGGCGAATATTACCTCCTATTTCTTTTTCACTATTTATTGCTCAAGTACTGTTTTCCAATCTCTAAAATTATTCGTTATCAATATATTTATTTTCCTTCCATATTGAGTTTTTTGGAAATAAAAACAAAATTTTCTATTCCAGACCAACAAAGACTCTACACATGAAAATCACGATGCATGATAAGAAGATTCCCGAATGACAAGAAATAGTTTCAACCCTGATGAATAAGGGTAGGCAGAAGATTTTGCTAGCCTGGTGAGATCTAGGTTGGACTGACTTACAACTAACTGACTGCTTGCCTTTCACATGTTACAACTGTTATTTACAACATGCTAGACAGAGTGCTGATTAGATGATGGTAACAATGGTCATGTAGGTTCCTAGATGACAAGTACCACGACATCGTTACGCCCTTCATCTGAAAGTTTTTGGGGATCTCCTTAAGCCTGGAGTACCGTGCGTCCACCACACCTGAAAAGAAAGAACATTTTCATTAGGGAGCAGAAGAAAGCATCCAGGTGTTTTTCATAAATTGAATTCAAGACTAGAAGAAAGCAATCACCAGCTGTATTTGAGAATGCGGACTCGCTTTAGTACGCGCAGTCCGAGCCAACGACGCTGTTGTAAGGGGGTACCAAAAACATCAAAAATAGCGCAAGGGCTAAGCGCCCTGAAGCATTGCAGGTTGCCTTCGTTTTCAGGGTACAGAACTATGGGATGGGCTGGAGCGACAACAACAATGTTTATGTTTATCTTTGCTAGTCGAGCCCTTTTAAGTGAGTGCTCAGGACAAGAAATAAATCAACAAATGATTTGTCACAAATAGGAGCATTGCTAAAGAGAAGAAGGAAGAGGAACAAGCAATGAAACTTCAACCTTACCATCTAAGGTGGTGAGCGCATTAGTGCCAGCCTCAGCAATACTCTTGGCCCTGTCATACGACATAAGGTGCACGAAACCGAAGAGCATCTTGCTGAAGACGGTTATCCGGGGTTGGTTGTGCAGAGGAATCAAAGCATGCTTGCGTAAGTAGAAGATACCCAAATTTAGAAATGTACTTATCTACAACAACAAGGTAGACGAAGCACCATTCAGATGGTAACAATTGTTTGTGGATCACGCATGCAGGTCCTAGATGACGAACCACCACGACAGTAGTATGCACTTCATCTGGAAACCAGCCATGCTGGAGACACTCGCTGGCCGCCATTTCTATTTTTTGAGTGAGCCGGAGCAGCCGGACACCACGGACCAATCAGAATAGGTGGCTCGACCCAAATTTGGATTCCGATGCTTGTAATAGACATTACCATGGCATGCACATTTTTGAGCATAGTTAGTCTCATGTTTAGTTAACAATGCAATGTATTGAAGCAAAGTCACCTTTCTTCTTGCTCAAAATAGAAACGAGGCAGCATTTCTAGTTTATTTTTCTTTGAACCAATAAAATTTACATATTCTAATAACATGCTAAAAGTGTGTCTACCATTAAATGATGCTATTTGAAAGGAAATGTTGTCTTACTACTCTCTAGTGTCTATTGGTTCAAAGACGATGCAAAATGATGCTCTTTGAAAAGTCGATGGAATTGGAAGACAACGGAAGAGGAGAGCATGAAAGGAAACTTCTTCTTATGGGCGATGCGAATATTACCTCCTATTCATTTTTCATTATTTATTGCTCAAGTAATATTTTCCTATCTCTAACATTTTTCGTTTCCAATATATTTATTTTTCTTCCATTTTTTGTTTTTTGAAAATAAAAATAAAATTTTCTAATCCCAGACCAAGGAAGACTGTACACGTGAAAATCACGACACACAATAAGAAGATCCTGGACGACTGGAAATAGTTTCTACCTTGATGAATAAGTGTAGGAAGAAGATTATGGTAGCCTGGTGAGAGCTAGGTTGGACTGACTGGCAACTAACTGACTGCCTGCCTTTCGCAGGTTACAACTGTTATTTAGAACATGCTAGGCGGAGCGCTTATCAGATGATGGTAACGATGGTCATGTAGGTTCCTAGATGACAAGTGCCACAACATCATTATGCCCTTCATCTGAAATTTTTTGGGGATCTCCTTGAGCCTGGAGTACCATGCGTCCACCACACCTGAAACCAGAGGATGTTTTCATCAGCGAGCAGAAGGAAGCATCCAGATGTTCTTCATAAAATGAATTCAAGACTAGAAGAAAACACTCACCAGCTATATTTGAGTATGGGAACTCGCTTTAGTACGCGCAGCCCCAGTCAGGATCACTGTTGTAAGGGGGTACCATCACATCGAAAATACTACAAGCGGTAAGCGCCCTGATGTAGGGCAGGTTGCCTTCGTTTTAAAGGTACAATACAATGCTCTCGGCTGAAATGTCAACAATAGTGTTTATGTTTATCTTTGCTAGTCGAGCCCTTGAAGTGAGTGGTCAGAACAAGAAATTGATCAAAAAATGATTTGTCAGGGATAGGAGCATTCCTAAATAAAAGAAGGAGATAGAGGAACAAACAATGAAACTGCGAACCTACTATCTCAGATGGTGAGCGCATTAGTGCCAGGCTCTGAAATACTTCTAGCTCGGTCATACGACATAAGGTGCATGGAGACAGTTATCCCAGGTTGGTTTTGCAGAGGAATGAAAGCATGCTTGGGTAAGTAGAAGATACCCAAATTTAGAAATATATTTATCTACAACAACAAGGTAGACGAAGCGCCGTTCAGATTGTAAGAATTGTTTTGGGACCACGGATGCAGGTCCTAGATGACGAACCACCATGGCATTTGTATGCGCTTCATTTGGAAACCAGCCATGATAGAGACACATGCTGGCCGCCACTTCTATTTTTTGATTGAGCCAGGGCAGCACGAGACCATCGACCCATCAGAATAGGTTGGACGACCCAAATTTGGGTTCCGCTGCTTGTCATAGTCATTACCAAGGCATGTACATTTGTCAGCATAGTTAGTCTCGTGTCTAGTAATTATGCAATGTATTTATGAAAAGTCACATTTCATCTTGCTCAAAATTGAAACAAGGATGAATGTCCAGTTTATTTTTCTTTGAACCAATAAAATCTAGATATTCTAATAACATGCTAAAAGTGTTTCTACCACTAAATGATGCTATTTGAAAAGGCAATGTCGTGTTACTACTCTCTGGTTCAAAGACGATGCTAAATGATGCTATTTGGAAAGTCGATGGAATTGGATGACAACGGAAGAGGAGAGCGTGAAAGGAAACTTCTTCTTGTGGGCGAGGCTTATATTACCTCCTATTTATTTTTCATTATTTATTGCTCAAGTATTGTTTTCCAATCACTAACATTATTCGTTGTCAATATATTTATTTTTCTTCCATTTTGAATTTTTTGGAAATAAAAACAAAATTTTCTAATTCCAGACCAACAAAGACTATACACATCAAAATCACGACGCGTGATAAAAAGATCCCTGACGACAGGAAATAGTTTCAACCCTGATGAATAAGGGTAGGAAGAAGATTTTGCTAGCCTGGTGTCAGCTAGGTTGGACTGACTGACAACTAACTGCCTGCCTGCCTTTCGCATGTTACAGCTGTTATTTACAACATGCTAGACAGAGCGCTGATAAGATGATGGTAACGATGGTCATGTAGGTTCATAGATGACAAGTGCCATGACATTGTTGCGCCCTTCATCTGAAAGTTGTCGAGGATCTCCTTGAGCCTGGAGTACCATGCGTCCACCACACCTGAAACCAGAGGAAGTTTTCATCAGCGAGCAGAAGCAAGCATCCAAATGTGCTTCATAAAACGTATTCAAGAGTGGAATAAAACACTCACTAGCAGTATTTGAGAATGGGGACTCGCTTCAGTACGAGGCAGTCCCAGCGAGCAGTGATGTTCTATGGGGGTACCATCACATCGAAAATAGCGCATGGGGGTAAGCGTAGTGAAGCAGTGGAGGTTACCTTAGTTTTCATCGTGCAGAACTATGGTATCGGCTGAAGCATCAACAATAGTGTTTGTGTTTATCTTTGCTAGACGAGCCCCTAAAGTGAGTGGCTAGGACAAGAAATAGATCAACAAATGATTTGTCAGTGATAGGAGCATTACTAAAGAAAAGAAGAAATTGAGGAACAAGGAATAAAACTAAAAACCTACCATCTGAGGTGGTGAGAACATTAGTGCTAGCCTCTTAGTTACTTCTAGCCCAGTCATGCGACATAAGGTGCAGGAAACCGAAGAGCATCCTGCTGAAGACGGTTATCCTGCGTTGGTTGTGCAGAGGAATGAAAGCATGATTGGGTAAACAGAAGATACCCAAATTTAGAACTATAATTATCAACAACAACAAGGTAGACGAAGCACCATTCAGGTGGTAACAATTCTTTTTGGATCACACATTTAGGTCCTAGACGATGAAAAACCATGGCATCAGTATGCACCTCATCTGGAAACCAGACATGTTGTAGACACCCGCTGGCCGCCACTTCTATTTGTTGAGTGAGCCAGGGCTGCCGGACACCACCGACCCATCGGAATAGATGGGTCGACCCAAATTTGGGTTGGATGCTTGTAATAGCCATGACCATGGCATGCACATTTGTGAGCATAGTTAGTGTCATGTTTAGTGAATTATGAAATGTATTGATCAAAAGTCACCTTTCTTCTTGCTCAAAATAGAAACGAGGCCGCATGTCCAGTTTATTTTTCTTTGAACATATAAAATCTAGATATTCTAAGAACATGCTAAAAGTGTGTCTTACACTAAATGGTGCTATTTGAAAAGGCAATGTTGTGTTACTACTCTCTAGTGTCGATTGGTTCAAAGATGATGCTGAATGATGTTATTTGGAAAGTCAATGGAATTGGAAGACAACGGAAGAGGAGAGCATGAACGAAAACTTCTTCTCGTGGGCGAGGCGAATATTACATCCAATTTCTTTTTCATTATTTATCGCTCAAGTATTGTTTTCCTGTCTCTCACATTATTCATTACCAATATATTTATTTTTGTTCAATTTTGAACTTTTTGGAAATAAAAACAAAATTTTCTAATTCTAGACCAACAAAGACTATACACATGATAATCACGACGCACGATAAGAAGATCCCGGGCGACAGGAAATAGTTAAAACCGTGATGAATAAGGCTAGGAAGAAGATTTTGCTAGCCTAGTGAGAGATAGGTTGGACTAGCTTACAACTAACTGACTGACTGCCTTTCGCATGATACAACTGTTATTTACAACATGCAAGACAGCGCGCTGATCAGATGATGGTAAGGATGGTCATGTAGGTTCCTAGATGATAAGTGTCACGACATTGTTACACCCTTCATCTAAAAATTCTTGGGCATCTCCTTGAGCCTGGAGTACCATGCGTCCACCAAACCTGAAACCAAAGAACGTTTTCATCAGCGAGCAGAAGCAAGCATCCAAATGTTCTTCATAAACTGAATTTAGGAGTGGAAGAGAACACTCACTAGTAGTATTTGAGAATGGGTACTCGCTTCAGTATGCGGCAATCCCAGCCAGCAGTGTTGTTGTATGGGGGTACCATCACATCGAAAATAGCACATGGGGTAAGCACCGTGAAGCAGTGGAAGTTGCCACAGTTTTCATGGTACAGAACTATGGTATCGGCTGAAGCATCAACAACAGTGTTGTGTTTACCTTTGCTAGACAAGCCCCTGAAGTGAGTGGCCAGGACAAGAAATAGTTCAACAAATGATTTTTCAGTGGTAGGAGCATTACTGAAGAAAAGAAAGAAATAGAGGAACAAGGAACGAAACTACAAACCTACCATCTGAGGTGGTGAGCACATTAGTGCCAGCCTCTTAGTTACTTCTAGCCCAGTCATACGACATAAGGTGCATGGAAACAAAGAGCATCCTGCTAAAGCCGGTTATCCCGGGTTGGTTGTGCATAGGAATGAAAGCATGCTTGGGTAAGCAGAAGAAACCCAAAATTAGAACTATAATTATCTACAACAACAAGGTAGACGAAGCGCCATTCAGTTGGTAACAAGTCTTTTTGGATCACGCATGCATGTCCCTAGAGGATTAAAAACCATGGCATCGGTATTCACTTCATCTGGAAACCAGCCATGCTGGAGACACCCGCTGGCGCCATCTTCTATTTTTTGAGTGAGCCAGGGCATCCGGACACCACTGACCTATCGGAATAGATGGGTCGACCCAAATTTTGGTTTCGATGCTTGTAATAGCCATGAGCACGGCATGCACATTTGTGAGCACAGTTAGTCTCGTGTTTTGTGAATTATGCAATGTATTGATCAAAAGTGACCTTTCTTGTTGCTCAAAATAGAAACGAGGCCGCATGTCCAGTTTATTTTTCTTTGAACCAATAACATCTAGATATTCTAATAACATGCTAAAAGTGTATGTAACACTAAATGATGCTATTTGAAAAGGCAATGTTGTGTTACTACTCTCTAGTGTCTATTGGTTCAAAGATGATGCTAGATGAGCCCCTGAAGTGAGTGGTCTGGACAAGAAATAGATCAACAAATTACTTGTCAGGGATAGGAGCATTGCTAAAGAGAAGAAGGAGATAGAGGAACAAGCAATGAAACAACAAACCTACTATCTGAGGTGGTGAGCGCATTAGTGCCAGCCTCTGAAATACTTCTAGCTCAGTCATACGACATAAGGTCCACGGAACCGAAGAGCATCTTGCTGAAGACGGTTATCCCGGATTGGTTGTGCAGAGGAATGAAAACATGCTTGGGTAAGCAGAAGATACCCAAATTTAGAAATGTACTTATCTACAACAACAAGGTAGACGATGTATCGTTCAGATTGTAACAATTGTTTTTTGCTGACGCATGCATATCCTAGATGACGATCCACCGTGGCATTGGTATGCACTTCATTTGGAAACCAGCCATGCTAGAGACACCCGCTGGCCGCCACTTCTGTTTTTTGAGTGAGCCAGGGCAGCCCGACACCACCGACCCATCGGAATAGGTTGGGAGACCCAAATTTGGGTCCGATGCTTGTAATAGCCACTACCATGCGATGCACATTTGTGAGCATAGTTAGTCTCGTGTTTAGTAAATTATGCAATGTATTGATCAAAACTCACCTTCCTTCTTGCTCAAAATAGAAACAAGGCCGCATACCCAGTTTATTTTTCTTTCAACCAATAAAATGCAGATATTCTAATAACATACTAAAAATGTGTGTAACACTAAATGATGCTATTTGAAAAGGCAATGTTGTGTTAACACTCTCTAGTGTATATTGGTTCAAAAACGATGCTAAATGATGCTATTTGGAAAGTCGATGGAATTGGAAGACAACGGAAGAGGAGAGCATGAAAGGAAACTTCTTCTTGTGGGTTAGGCGAATATTACCTCCTATTTATTTTTCATTATTTATTGCTCAAGTATTATTTTCCTATGTCTAACATTATTCGTTCCCAAAATATTTATTTTTCTTCCATTTTGAGTTTTTTGGAAATAAAAACAAAATTTTCTAATTCCAGACCAACCGAGACTGTACATGTGAAAATCATGACGCACGATAAGAAGATCCCGGATGACTGGAAATAGTTTCAACCCTGATGAACAAGGGTAGGAAGAAGAGTTTGCTAGCCTTGTGAGAGCTAGGTTGGACTGACTGACAACTAACTTACTGCCTGCCTTTTGCAGGTTACAACTGTTATTTACAACATGCTAGACAGAGCGCTGATCAGATGATGGTAACGATGGTCATGTAGGTTCCTGGATGAGAAGTTCCATGACATTGTTGCGCCCTTCATCTCAAAGTTGTCGGGGATCTCCTTGAGCCTGAAGTACGGTGCGTCCACCACACTTGAAACCAGAGGACAGTTTCATCAGCGAGCAGAAGCAAGCATCCAAATGTTCTTCATAAACTGAATTCAAGAGTGGAAGAAAACACTCACTAGCAGTATTTGAAAATGGGGACTCGCTTTAGTACGTGCAAACCCAGCCAGCAGTGTTGTTTTATGGGGGTACCATCACATTGAAAATAGTGCATGGGGTAAGCGCCGTGAAGAAGTGGAGGTCGCCTCCGTTTTCATGGTACAGAACTATGGTATCGGCTGAAGCATCAACAATAGTGTTTATGTTTATATTTGCTAGATGAGCCCCTGAAGTGAGTGGTTAGGACAAGAAATAGATCAACAAATGATTTGTCAAGGACAGGAGCATTGCTAAAGGCAAGAAGCAGATAGAGGAACAAGCAATGAAACAGCAAACCTACTATCTGAGGTGGTGAGCGCATTAGTGCGAGCCTCTGAAATACTTCTAGCTCAGTCATATGACATATCGTGCATGGAACCGAAGAGCATCTTTCCGAAGAAGGTTACCCCGGGTTGGTTGTTAAGAGGAATTAAAGCATGCTTGGGTAAGCAGAAGATACCCAAATTTAGAAATGTACTTATCTACAACAACAAGGTAGACGAAGCGTCGTTCAGACTGTAACAATTTTTTTCGATGACGCATGCAGGTCCAAGACGAGGAACCACCATGGCATTGGTATGCATTGCATTTGGAAACCAGCCATGCTAGAGACACCTGCTGGCAGCCACTTCTGTTTTTTGAGTGAGCCAGGGCGGCCCAACACCACCAACCCATCGGAATAGGTTGGTCGACCCAAATTTCGGTTCCGATGCTTGTCATAGCCATTACCATGTCATGCGCATTTGTGAGCATAGTTAGTCTCGTGTTTAGTGAATTATGCAATGTATTGATCAAAAGTCACCTTTCTTCTTACTCAAAATAGAAACAAGGTTGCATGTCCAGTTTATTTTTCTTTTAACCAATAAAATATAGATATTCTAATAACATGCGAAAAGTGTTTCCAACACTAAATGATGCTCTTTGAGAAGGCAATGTTGGGTCACTACTCTCTAGTGTCTATTGGTTCAAATACAATGCTAAATGATGCTATTTGGAAAGTCGATGGAATTGGAAGACAACGGAAGAGGAGAGCGTGAGAGGAACCTTCTTCTTGTGGGCGAGGCGAATATTACATCCTATTTCTTTTTCATTATTTATTGCTCAAGTATTATTTTCCTATCTCTAACATTATTCATTCCCAATATATTTATTTTTCCTCCATTTTGAGTTTTTTGGAAATAAAAACAAAATATTCTAATTCCAGACCAACAAAGACTCTACACATGAAAATCACGATGCACGATAAGAAGATCCCGGGCGACAGGAAATAGTTTCAACCCTAATGTATAAGGCTAGGAAGAAGATTTTGCTAGCCTGGTGAGAGCTAGGTTGGACTAACTCACAACTAACTGACTGCCTGCCTTTCGCATGATACAACTATTATTTACAATATGCAAGACAGAGCGCTAATTAGATGATTGTAATGATGCTCAAGTAGGTTCCTAGACGACAAGTGCCACGACATCGTTATGCCCTTCATTTGAAAGATTTTGGGGATCTCCTTGAGCCTGGAGCATCGTGCTTCCACCACACCTGAAATCAAAGAACTTTTTCATTAGCGAGCATAAGCAAGCACCCAAATGTTCTTCGTAAACTGAATTCGAGAGTGGAAAAAAACACTCACCAGCAGTATTTGAGAATGGGGACTCGCTTTACTACGCGAAGTCCCAGACAGCAGTGCTGTTTTATGGGGGTACCATCACATCGAAAATAGCACATGGGGTAAGCACCGTGAAGCAGTGGAGGTTGCCTCCGTTTTCATGGTACAGAACTGTCCTATCGGCTGAAGCATCAACAATAGTGTTTATGTTTATATTTGCTAGACAAGCCCTGAAGTGAGTGATCAGGACAAGAAATAGATCAACAAATTATTTGTCAGTGATAGGAGCATTACTAAAGAAAAGAAAGAAATAGAGGAACAAGGAATGAAACTACAAACCTATCATCTGAGGTGGTGAGCACATTAGTGCCAGCCTCTGGGTTACTTCTAGCCCAGTCATACGACATAAGGTGCATGGAACCATAGAGCATCCTGTTGAAGACGGTTATCCCGGGTTGGTTGTGCAGAGGACTGAAAGCATGCTTGGGTAAGCAGAAGATACCCAAATTTAGAACTATACTTATCTACAACAACAAGGTAGACAAAGCGTCGTTCAGTTGGTAAAAATTCTTTTTGGATCACGCAAGCAGGTCCTAGATGACGAAAAACCATGGCATGGTATGCACTTCATCTGGAAACCAGCCATGCTGGAGACACCCGCTGGCCACCACTTCTATTTTTTGAATGAGCCAAGGCAGCCGAACACCACCGACTCATCGGAATAGATGGGTCGACCCAAATTTCGGTTTCGATGCTTGTAATAACCATTACCTTGGCATGCACATTTGTGAGCATAGTTAGTCTCGTGTTTAGTGAATTATGCAATGTATTGTTCAAAAGACACCTTTCTTCTTGCTCAAAATAGAAACGAGGCCGCATGTCCAATTTATTTTTCTTTGAACCAATAAAATCTAGATATTCTAATAATGTGCTAAAAGTGTGTCTAACACTAAATGATGCTATTTGAAAAGATAATGTTGTGTTAATACTCTCTAGTGTCTGTTGGTTCAAAGACGATGCTAAATGATGCTATTTGGAAAGTCGATGGAATTGGAAGACAATGGAAGATGAGAGCGTGAAAGGAAACATTTTCTTGTGGGCGAGGTGAATATTACCTCCTATTTCTTTTTCATTATTTATTTCTCAAGTATTGTTTTCCAAGATCTAACATTATTCGTTATCAATATATTTATTTTCCTTCCGTTTTGATTTTTTGGAAATAAAAACAAAATGTTCTAATTCCAGACCAACAAAGACTGTACACGTGAAAATCACGACGCATGATAAAAAGATCCTGGACGACTGTAAATAGTCTTAACCCTAATGAATAAGGGTAGGAAGAAGATTTTGCTAGCCTGGTGAGAGCTAGGTTGGACTGACTAACAACTAACTGCCTGCCTGCCTTTCGCAGGTTAAAATTGTTATTTACAAAATGCTAGACAGAGCGCTGATCAGATAATGGTAATGATGGTCATGTAGGTGCCTAGATGACAAGTGCTACGACATCGTTACGCCCTATATCTGAAAGTTTTTCGGGATCTCCTTCAGCCTGGAGTACTATGCGTCCACCACACATGAAACCAAAGAACATTTTCTTTAGCGAGCAGAAGGAAGCATCCAGATGTTCTTCATAAACTGAATTCAAGAACTGAAGAAAACACTCTCCAGCTGTATTTGAGAATGGGGACTCGCTTTAGTACGCACAGTCCGTGCCAACGGAACTGTTGCAATGGGGTACCATCTCATCGAAAATAGTGCAAGGGGTAAGCGCCCTAAAACTCTGCAGGTTGCCTTTGTTTTCAGGGTACAAACTATGGTATCAGCTGAAGCATCAACAATAGTGTTTATGTTTATCTTTGCTAGACGAGCCCCTGAAGTGAGTGGTCAGGACAAGAAATAGATGAACAAATGATTTGTCAGTGATGGGAGCATTACTAAGGAAAAGAACGAAATAGAGGAACAAGGAATGAAACTGCAGACCTACCATCTGAGGTGGTGAGCACACACTAGTAGAAAAAGGACCTAATGTGAGACACATTAGTCCCGGTTCGATTTTGGCCCGGTACTAATGGTACCATTATTGCCGGTTCGAATGGCTATGCATTAATGCCGGTTCGTTTTGAACCTTTAGTACCGGTTCGTGCCATGAACCGGTACTAAAGGGGTGGTGGCAGGCTGGCGTCAGGCCGGGGCCCCGCAATCACCTTTAGTATAGGTACTAAAGGTGTTTGACCTATAGTCCCGGTTGGAGACACAAACCGGGACTATAGGGCAATTTCAAACTCTACCCCCCGGTGTATCGCCATTTCAGTTTTGAAAAATACAAAAGAAAATGATAAAAAATTGAAAAAATAAAATTCTTCAAGATGTAGTTATATTACTACATCTAATAGTTAGGAAAATTTAAAAACATAAATTTGGACATGTTTTGCAAAAAGTGTAGGGAAAATGTAAAACGGCTATAACTTTTGCATACGATGTCAGTAAAAAAACATATAATATATTAAAAAATGCAGCACGAAAATCTGCGTCCGATTTTGACCGCCTATGGCCTATTTGCAATTTTTTAGAATCCTCAGATTCCAAAAGGAAAAAAGGATATGCTCAAATTTCATTTTTTTTAATTTTGGTTAAATCTGGTCAAACTATGGTCAAACTACTTATTCAAGAAGTATTAATGTTGCTACATAATTATTCAAGAATATTAGTGTTACTAAATAATTATTCAATTTTTTGAATTTTGGTCAAATGTGGTCAAACTATGGTCAAACTATGGTCAAACTTATTCAAGAAATATTAGTGTTACTAACTGTTTTTTAGAATGATAGTTCCAAACTCAAACGGTGAAACGTGTGACCTAATGCTCAAGCTAAACTGTTGAGGGTTAATAGGATTGACAGCTTACATTTGTCATGAAAACAACAAGTGCAGACTTGGAAAGTAGGGGGAATAGAACTCCGAAGTTAAGCGTGCTCACGCTGGGGATGTGAGAGGATCGGTGACCGGCCGGGAAGTTAGACGATTTGGAATGAGTGATCCACACTTGAGCAATTAAGAGGGGTGATTAGAGACTAAATCATAAAATAATTAAGAAAATTGAAAATCAGAAAAAAAATCAAATATTTTTTACAAAATTTTCAAAATAAATTCAAAATAAATACCTTTAGTACCGGATGGTAACACCAACCGGTACTAAAGGTCCCCCATAGCATGACGCGAGCTCACGCCACGTGGTGGGCCTTTAGTGGCGGTTCGTGCAGAATCGGTACTAAAGGGGGGGGGGGGTTAGTCTCCACCCTTTAGTGCCGATTGCAGAACCGGCACTAAAAGCCCTTACGAACCGGTTTTAAAGCTCCGGTTTCTACTAGTGACATTAGTACCCGCCTCTGAGTTACTTCTAGCCCACTCATATGACAAAAGGTGCATGGAACTATAGAGCATCCTACTGAAGACGGTTATCCCGGGTTGGTTGTGAAGAGGAATGAAAGCATGCCTGGGTAAGCAGAAGATACCCAATTTTAGAACTATAATTATCTACAACAACAAGGTAGACGAAGCGTCGTTCAGTTGGTAACAATTCTTTTTGGATCATGCATGCAGGTCCTAGACAATGAAAAACCATGGCATCGGTATGCACTTCATCTGGAAACCAGCCATGCTGGAGACGCCCACTGCCCGCCACTTCTATTTTTTGAGAGAGCCAGGGCAGCCAGACACCACCGACTCATCGGAATAGATGGGTCGACCCAAATTTGGGTTTCGATGCTTGTAATAGCCATTACCATGGTATGCACATTTGTGAGCATAGTTAGGCTCGTGTTTAGTGAATTATGCAATGTATTGATCAAAAGTCACCTTTCTTCTTGCTCTAAATAGAAACGAGGCCGCATGTCCAGTTTATTTTTCTTTGAACCAATAAAATCTAGATATTCTAATAACATGCTAAAAAAGTGTGTGTAACACTAAATGATGCTATTTGAAAAGGCAATGTTGTGCTACTACTCTCTAGTGTCTGTTGGTTCAAAGACGATGCTAAATGATGCAATTTGGAAAGTCGATGGAATTGGAAGACAACAGAAGAGGAGAGCGTGAAAGGAAACTTCTTCTTGTGGGCGTGGCGAATATTACCTCCTATTTACTTTTCATTAGTTATTGCTCAAGTATTCTTTTCCAATCACTAACATTATTCGTTATGAATATATTTATTTTTCTTCCATTTTGAGTTTTTTGTAAATAAAAACAAAATTTTCTAATTCCAGTCGAACAAAGACTGTACACGTGAAAATCACTATGCATGATAAGAAGATCCTCGATGACTAGAAATAGTTTCAACCCCGCTGAATAACGGTAGGGAGAAGATTTTGCTAGCCTACTGAGAGCTAGGTTGGACTGAATGACAACTAACTGCCTGCCTGCCTATCGCATGTTACAACTGTTATTTACAACATGCTAGATAGAGCGCTCATCAGATGATGGTAACGATGGTCATGTAGGTTCCTAGATGTCAAGTGCCACGACATTGTTACGCCCTTCATCTAAAAGTTTTTGGGGATCTCCTTGAGACTGGAGTACCGTGCGTCCACCACACCTAAAATGAAAGAATGTTTTCATCAGTGAGCAGAAGGAAGCATCCAGATGTTCTTCATAAACTGAATTCAAGACTGGAAGAAAACACTCACTAGTAGTATTTGAGAACGGGGACTCGCTTCAGTACGCGACAGTCCCAGCCAGCAGTGTTGTTGTATGGGGGTACCATCACATCGAAAATAGCTCATGGGGTAAGCACCATGAAGCAGTGGAAGGTACCTCAGTTTTCATGGTACAGAACTATGGTATCGGCTGAAGCATCAACAATAGTTTGTGTTTATCCTTGCTAGACAAGCCCCTAAAGTGAGTGGCCAGGACAAGAAATAGATCAACAAATGATTTGTCAGTGATAGGAGCATTACTAAAGAAAAGAAAGAAATAGAGGAACAAGGAATGAAACTACAAACCTACCATCTGAGGTGGTGAGCACATTAGTGCCAGCCTTTTAGTTACTTCTAGCCCAGTCATACGACATAAGGTGCATGGAAAAGAAGAACATCCTACTAAAGACGGTTATCCCGGTTGGTTGTGCATAGGAATGAAAGCATGCTTGGGTAAGCAGAAGAAACCCAAATTTAGAACTATAATTATCTATAACAACAAGGTAGACGAAGCGCCTTTCAGTTGGTAACAATTCTTTTTGGATCAAGCATGCAGGTCCTAGACAACGAAAAACCATGGCATCAGTATGCACTTCATCTGTGAACCAGCCATGCTGGAGACACCCACTCGCCGCCACTTCTATTTTTTGAGTGAGCCAGGGCATCCGGAGACCACCGACACATCGGAATAGATGGGTTGACCCAAATTTGGGTTTCGATGCTTGTAATATCCAAGACCACGGCATGCACATTTGTGACCATAGTTAGTCTCATGTTTAGTGAATTATGCAATGTATTGATCAAAAGTCACCTTTCTTCTTGCTCAAAATAAAAACGAGGCCGCATGTCCAGTTTATTTTTCTTTGAACCAATAAAATCTAGATATTCTAATAACATGCTAAAAGTGTGTTTGACACTAAATTATGTTATTTGAAAAGGCAATGTTGTGTCACTACTCTCTAGTGTCTATTGGTTCAAAGATGATGCTAGATGAGCCCCTGAAGTGAGTGGTCTGGACAAGAAATAGATTAACAAATTATTTGTCAGCGATAGGAGCATTGCTAAAGAAAAGAAGGAGATAGAGGAACAAGCAATGAAATTGCAAACGTACTATCTGAGGTGGTGAGCGCATTAGTGCCAGCCTCTGAAATACTTCTAGCTCAGTCATACGACATAAGGTGCACGGAACCGAAGAGCATCTTGCTGAAGACAGTTATCCCGGGTTGGTTATGCAGAGGAATGAAAGCATGCTTGGGTAAGCAGAAGATACCCACATTTAGAAATGTACTTATCTACAACAACAAGGTAGACGATGCGCCGTTTAGATTGTAACAATTGATTTTTGATGACGCATGCTGGTCCTAGATGACAGACCACCATGGCATTGGAATGCACTTCATTTGGAAACCAGCCATGCTAGATACACCCGCTGGCTGCCACTTCTGTTTTTTGAGTGAGCCAGGGCAGCCCGACACCACCGACCCATCGGAATAGATTGGTATACCCAAATTTCGGTCTGATGCTTGTAATAGCCATTACCATGGCATGCACATTTGTGAGCATAGTTAGTCTCGTGTTTAGTGAATTATGCAGTGAATTGATAAAAAGTCACCATTCTTATTGCTCAAAATAGAAACGAGGTCGCATGTCCAGTTTATTTTTCTTTGAACCAATAAAATCCAGATATTCTAATAACATGCTAAAAATGTGTGTAACACTAAATGACGCTATTTTAAAAGGCAATGTTGTGTTACTACTCTCTGGTGTCTATTGGTTCAAAGACAATGCTAAATGATGCTATTTGGAAAGTCGATGGAATTGGAAGACAACGGAAGAGGAGAGCGTGAAAGGAAACTTCTTCTTGTGGGGAGGCGAATATTACCTCCTATTTCTTTTTCATTATTTATTTCTCAAGTATTATTTTCCTATCTCTAACATTATTCGTTCCCAATATATTTATTTTTCTTCCATTTTGAGTTTTTTGGAAATAAAAACAAAATTTTCTAATTCCACACCAACCAAGACTGTACATATGAAAATCATGACCCACGATAAGAAGATCTCGGACGACTGGAAATAGTTTCAACCCTGATGAATAAGGGTGGGAAGAAAATTTTGCTAGCCTGGTGAGAGCTAGGTTGGACTGACTGACAACTAACTGCGTGCTTGCCTTTCGCATGTTACAATTGTTATTTACAACATGCTAGACAAAGCGCTGATCAGATGATGGTAACGATGGTCATGTAGGTTCCTAGATGACAAGTGCCACGACGTCGTTATGCCCTTTATGTGAAAGTTGTTGGGGATCTCCTTGAGCCTGGTGTACCGTGCGTCCAGCACACCTGAAACCAGAGGACGTTGCCATCAGCAAGCAGAAGCAAGCATCCAAATGTTCTTCATAAACTGAATTCAAGAGTGGAAGAAAACACTCACCAGCAGTATTTGAGAATGGGGACTTGCTTTAGTACACGCAGTCCAAGCCAG
>NC_057795.1:688886007-688888076 GCF_018294505.1 Triticum aestivum
CTAGTACAAATAATTTTACACTAGAGTTGAACTAGCTCTATAAGCTAGTGCAAATAATTTTACACTAGAGTTGAACTAGCTCTATAAGCTAGTTCAAATAATTTTACACCAGAGGTTAACTAGATCTATAGCCTAGTACAAATAACTCCACACTAGAGTTGACCTTGCTCTATAAGCTAGTTAAAATAATTTTACACTAGATTTGAACTAGCTCTCTAGCCTAGTACAAATAATTTTACACTAGAGTTGAACTTGCTCTATAAGCTAGTGCAAATAATTTTACACTGGAGTTGAACTAGCTCTATAGCCTAGTACAAATAATTTTACACTAGAGTTCAACTAGCTCTGTAAGGTAGTTCAAATAAATATACACTAGAGTTGAACTAGCTCTATAGCCTAGTACAAATAATTTTACACTAGAGCTGAACTAGCTCTGTAAGCTAGTTCAAATAATTTTACACTAGAGTTGAACTAGCTATGTAGCCTCGTACAAATATTTTTATAGTAGAGTTGAACTAGCTCCATAAGCTAGTTAAAATAATTTTATACTACAGTTGAACTAGCTCTATAGCCAAGTACAAATAATTCTACACTAGAGTTGAACTTACTCTATAAGCTAGTTCAAATAATTTTACACTAGAGTGGAACTAGCTCTATAGCCTGGTACAAATAATTTTACATTAGAGTTGAACTAGCTCTATAAGCTAGTTCAAATAATTTTACACCAGAGGTTAACTAGATCTATAGCCTAGTACAAATAATTCTACACTAGAGTTGAACTTGCTCTATAAGCTAGTTAAAATAATTTTACACTAGATTTGAACTAGCTCTATAGCCTAGTACAAATAATTTTACACTAGAGTTGAACTAGCTCTATAAGCTAGTGCAAATAATTTTACACTAGAGTTGAACTAGCTCTATAAGCTAGTTCAAATAATTTTACACCAGAGGTTAACTAGATCTATAGCCTAGTACAAATAACTCCACACTAGAGTTGACCTTGCTCTATAAGCTAGTTAAAATAATTTTACACTAGATTTGAACTAGCTCTCTAGCCTAGTACAAATAATTTTACACTAGAGTTGAACTAACTCTATAAGCTAGTGCAAATAATTTTACACTGGAGTTGAACTAGCTCTATAGCCTAGTACAAATAATTTTACACTAGAGTTCAACTAGCTCTGTAAGGTAGTTCAGATAAATATACACTAGAGTTGAACTAGCTCTATAGCCTAGTACAAATAATTTTACACTAGAGCTGAACTAGCTCTGTAAGCTAGTTCAAATAATTTTACACTAGAGTTGAACTAGCTATGTAGCCTAGTACAAATATTTTTACAGTAGAGTTGAACTAGCTCCATAAGCTAGTTAAAATAATTTTATACTACAGTTGAACTAGCTCTATAGCCAAGTACAAATAATTCTACACTAGAGTTGAACTTACTCTATAAGCTAGTTCAAATAATTTTACACTAGAGTGGAACTAGCTCTATAGCCTGGTACAAATAATTTTACATTAGAGTTGAACTAGCTCTATAAGCTTGTTCAAATAATTTTACACCAGAGGTTAACTAGATCTATAGCCTAGTACAAATAATTCTACACTAGAGTTGAACTTGCTCTATAAGCTAGTTAAAATAATTTTACACTAGATCTGAACTAGCTCTATAGCCTAGTACAAATAATTTTACACTAGAGTTGAACTAGCTCTATAAGCTAGTGCAAATAATTTTACACTAGAGTTGAACTAGCTCTATAAGCTAGTTCAAATAATTTTACACCAGAGGTTAACTAGATCTATAGCCTAGTACAAGTAACTCCACACTAGAGTTGACCTTGCTCTATAAGCTAGTTAAAATAATTTTACACTAGATTTGAACTAGCTCTCTAGCCTAGTACAAATAATTTTACACTAGAGTTGAACTAGCTCTATAAGCTAGTGCAAATAATTTTACACTGGAGTTGAACTAGCTCTATAGCCTAGTACAAATAATTTTACACTAGAGTTCAACTAGCTCTGTAAGGTAGTTCAAATAAATATACACTAGAGTTGAACTAGCTCTATAGCC
>NC_057795.1:688918743-688923771 GCF_018294505.1 Triticum aestivum
AAATAGCGCACAGGGTAATCGCCCTGAAGTAGTGCTGGTTGCCTTCATTTTAAGGGTACAGAACTATGGTCTCGGCTGAAACATCAACAACACTGTTTATGTTTATCTTTGCTAGTCGAGCCCATGAAATGAGTGGTCAAGACAAGAAATATATCAAAAAATGATTTGTCAGGGATCGGAGCATTCCTAAAGAAAAGAAGGAGATAGAGGAACAAGCAATGAAACTACAAACCTACTATCTGAGATGGTGAGGACATTAGTGCCAGCCTCTGAAATACTTCTATCTCAGTCATACAACATAAGGTGCATGGGACCGAAGAGCATCTTGCTAAAGATGGTTATCCCGGAATGGTTGTGCAGATGAATGAAAGCATGCTTGTGTAAGCAGAAGATACCCAAATTTAGAAATGTACTTATCTACAACAACAAGGTAGGAGAAGCGCCATTCAGATGGTAACAATTGTTTTTGGATGACGCATGCAGGTCCTAGACGACGAACCACCACGGCATTGGTATACACTTCATTGGGAAACCAGTGATGCTAGAGACACCCGCTGGCCGTCACTTCTGTTTTTTGAGTGAGCCAGGGCAGCCGGACACCACCGACCCATCAGAATAGGTTGGTCGACCCAAATTTCGGTTCTGATGCTTGTAAGACATTACCATGGATGCACATTTGTGAGCATAGTTAGTCTCATGTTTAGTGAATTACGCAATGTATTGATCAAAAGTCCCCTTTCTTCTTACTCAAAATAGAAACGAGGCCGAATGTCCAATTTATTTTTCTTTGAACCAATAAAATCTAGATATTCCAATAACAAGTTAAAAGTGTTTCTACCACTAAATGATGATATTTGAAAAGTCAATGTTGTGTTACTACTCTCTAGTGTCTATTGGATCAAACATGATGCTAAATGATGCTATTTGAAAAGGCGATGGAATTGGAAGACAACGGAAGACGAGAGCGCGAGAGGAAACTTCTTGTTCTGGGTGAGGCAAATATTACCTCCTATTGCATTTTCATTATTTGTTTCTCATGTAATGTTTTCTTATCTCTAACATTATTCGTTCCCAACATATTTATTTTTCTTCCATTTTTAGTTTTCTGAAAATAAAAAGAAATGTTTCTAATTCCAGATCAAGCAAGACTATACACGTAGAAATAATGATGCATGATAAGATGATCCCAAACGAATGCATATAGTTTCGTCCCTAATGAATATGGGTCAAAAGAAGATTTTGCTAGCCTGGTGGGAGCTAGATTGGACTAACTGACAACTGACTGACTAACTACCTTTCGTAGGTTACAATTGTTATTTACAACAAGCTAGACAGAGCACTGATCAGATGATGGTAACAATGGTCATGCATGTTCCTAGATGACAAGTGCCGCGACATCGTTACGCTCTTCATCTGAAAGTTGTTGGGGGATCTCCTTGAGACTAGAGTACCGTGCGTCCACCACACCTAAAATTAGAGGATGTTTTCGTCAGCGAGCAAAAGCAAGCTTCAAGATGTTCTCCATAAACTGAATTCGAGGCTGGAAGAAAACATTCACTAGCTATATTTGAGAATGGGGACTCGCTTTAGTATGCACAGTTGATACGTCTCCAATGTATCTATAATTTATGAAGTATTCATGCTATCATATTATCTATTTTGGATGTTTAATGGGCTTTATTATGCACTTTTATATTATTTTTGGGACTAACCTATTAACCGGAGGCCCATCCCATATTGTTGTTTTTTGCCTATTTCGGTGTTTCGCAGAAAAGGAATATCCAATGGAGTCCAAACGGAATGAAACCTTTGGGAGAGTTATTTTTGGAATGGAAGCAATCCAGGAGACTTGGAGTAGACGTCAGGGAAGCTTCAAGGAAGCCATGAGGGTCCAGGGCTCGCCCTACCCCCTGGGCGCGCCCCCACCCTCCTGGGCCCGTCGTGGCTCCCCTGACCGACTTCTTTCGCATATATATATATATATCCATATACCCTAAAAACATCAGAGAGCACAATAGATCGGGAGTTCCTCCGCCACAAGCCTCTGTAGCCACCAAAAACCAATCGGGACCCATTCCGGCACCCTGCCGAAGGGGGGGATCCCTCACCGGTGGCCATCTTCATCATCCCGGCGCTCTCCATGACAAGAAGGGAGTAGTTCACCCTTGGGGCTGAGGGTATGTACCAGTAGCTATGTGTTTGATCTCTCTCTCTCTCTCTCTCTCTCTCTCTCTCTCTCTCTCGTGTTCTTGAGGTGATACGATCTTGATGTATTGCGAGCTTTGCTATTATAGTTGGATCTTATGATGTTTCTCCCCCTCTACTCTCTTGTAATGGATTGATCTTTCCCTTTGAAGTTATCTTGTCGGATTGAGTCTTTAAGGATTTGAGAACACTTGATGTATGTCTTGCCATGCTTATCTGTGGTGACAATGGGATATTCACGTGATCTACTTGACGTATGTTTTGGTGATCAACTTGTGGGTTCAATGAACTTATGCATAGGGGTCGGCACACGTTTTCGTCTTGACTCTTCGGTAGAAACTTTGGGGCACTCTTTGAAGTACTTTTTGTTGGTTGAATAGATGAATCTGAGATTGTGTGATGCGTATCATATAATCATGCCCATGGATACTTGAGGTGACATTGGAGTATCTAGGTGACATTAGGGTTTTGGTTGATTTGTGTCTTGACGTGTTATTCTAGTATGAATTCTATGATAGATCGAATGGAAAGAATAACTTCGTGTTATTTTACTACGGACTCTTGAATAGATCGATCAAAAAGGATAACTTTGAGGTGATTTCGTACCCTACAATAATCTGTTCGTTTGTTCTCCGCTATTAGTGACTTTGGAGTGACTCTTTGTTGCATGTTGAGGGATAGTTATATGATCCAGTTATGTTATTATTGTTGAGAGAACTTGCACTAGTGAAAGTATGAACCTTAGGCCTTGTTTTCTAGTATTGCAATACAGTTTACACTCACTTTTACCACTTGTTACCTTGCTGTTTTTATTTTCAGATTACAAATATTCATATCTACAATCCAAATTGCACTTGTATCACCATCTCTTCGCCGAACTAGGGTGTGTTGGGGACACAAGAGACTCTTTGTTATTTGGTTGCAGGGTTGTTTGAGAGAGACTATATTCATCCTACACCTCCCATGGATTGATAAACACTACTAGGGAAAAGCCTAGCAGCAGCGCGGGTTTTAGGCCTATCAGTAGCGGGGGAAGGAGCGCTACTGATAAGGCGCTACAGCTAAACCTTAGCAATAGCGTGCCTAGATGCACGATACTGTTAAATTGACTTAGTAGTAGCGGTTCTTCAGAACCGCACTACTGGTAATTAGTAGTAGCGCTTCCCCTTTCCCGCGCTACTACTATTATTTAGTATTTTATTTATTTTTTATTTCATGTTGTATTCATACACCTAAGAACCGCACTACTGGTAATTAGTAGTAGCGCTTCCCCTTTCCCGCGCTACTACTATTATTTAGTATTTTATTTATTTTTTATTTCATGTTGTATTCATACACCTTTACACAAGTTTTCATACAACAGGAATTTAGAGATTGTTTTTACATCATAATGAGTTATTACATCACGGGGTGAAAGAATCGTGGACTAGTTTCAAGTGGATGTCCATCGACTTGAAACTAATCTGCGGTTCTTTCACCCAATGATATAATAATATCATCATCATCATCATATCATTAACAACTTATCATCGTAATACATCGTAATACATCATTGTCATATAACACCTCCTCAAGATCATCGTTTTCATCAATGACATCACATAGCAAATTGGTCACTAGTCGTAATCACAAGTACTCCTCATTATCAACTCTAACACATTACCACATAATAAACATATTGTACCTCATAGGACCTACTACATTCGATTAAGACCTACTACATTTTCTAAGGTAAAATAGCAAAAAACAAGATAGCCCCTGACTCTCCATTCTGGAGAATGGAGATTAGCCTGTCTCCAATTCTTGCCTTTCACTGAATGTTACTTCCAAGAACCTCCTTGGGAATGTCCATACATTTCTTCCATTCTTTGATGATCATGTGTTCACCGGTTTTAGAAATCCGATATGCACAGGTGAGCTTCCTAGATTTACCTGGCAGTATGTTCAGAACTGAGAGGCGACCATTCAGAGACATCAGATGAGGCACACAATCC
The DNA here is from genome assembly GCF_018294505.1 of Triticum aestivum. Classification (NCBI taxonomy): domain Eukaryota; kingdom Viridiplantae; phylum Streptophyta; class Magnoliopsida; order Poales; family Poaceae; genus Triticum; species Triticum aestivum. The sequence goes on from NC_057795.1 coordinate 688,922,943, forward strand.
ATCGGGAGTTTCTATTGAAAAACATAATAATAACTTCGTAGTTAGCAATGATGTACTAGTTTTACAAGTATGCAAAAGATGCGCGGATGTCGTAATAGTAAAAAATCTTACCAGGGTATCTCCAGAGAAGTTACCGTGGTTCAACACATGCACTAGTGGCACGTATTCACCATAATTTAGAGGAGTTCGATAATAGTTATTGTAATTCTCTAGAAGAGTACAAAATGCGATCAGATGATTTTTCTCCTTATACGTTAATTCGGTGCCATCGGTGTAGTGGGTTTTATCTACCATCTTCCGCACAGTCTTTGAAGAATCAAAATAAGCTGTCAATGGAAATAAACAATCAACTACTTGGAGATAAGCAATATAAATTAGTTAATAACTATGTTTGAGAAACTCACATAGCGGTACAATCGGAAGCGTATCAACAAGGACCCAAATGTCCATATTGTCTTGCTCGATGTCAGGATCACCAAGATCCATTGTGATAATCATACCCTTATAAAAACCATACATTTTGCAAAGTGCTTCCCAATTTTGGTAACCAAAATGGGTTACGCTCTGAGCATTGCACAGATTTACTTCAAAATCCATATCATGATGGGTCCTTAGGTGTATTTTCTTTGTTTCAAAATTTTCATGGTCTTCAAAACCCATCCTCTCCAAGACAAAGCGTCTTGCATGGCATGGAATAAGCTAGTCGAATTGTAAAATATGAAAATTAGACGTTGAAATAGTTGAAGTCATGCTTAATTATGAAAAGAACACTTGTCGTTGTTGCGTACCATTTCAACATCGAAGGTCTCCTCGAGCTTAATGCTGAAGC
>NC_057795.1:688924647-688926046 GCF_018294505.1 Triticum aestivum
TGAAATTTGCCGGAACAGAAATTAATCAACACTCCGGCAAAACATAGGCCACTCGGAGATGTAAAATGAACATGAACGGCCACTTGGGCAACCACATATCCTATTTGAGCAACAACACAAGATATACAAGGATATTTGGCTGGTCTCACCTCGATGTCGGAGGGGTCGGTGACTGAGACGACGACGGGGATGTCGGAAGGGGTCGGTGACGGGGACGACGGTGGTCACCTGAAACCGTATAAGTTATCACTAATACATCCCGAATAATTGTTTAAACTAAAAAAATAACAACAAATATAACATGTTCAACTAGTTTTATTAATTCAACTAGTTCTTACTAAATATAAACTTACTATAAATAGAAAAAAACTAGTTCTTTCTAAAAATAAAGTAGTTCAACTAGTTATATTAATCATCTTACTAAAAATACATTAGTTCTATTAATTCAACTAGTTCAACTAGTTTATTAATTTACTTAGTAAACTAGTTCAACTACAACTAAAGTAGTTCAACTACAACTACTATTAATCATACTGCCCTAGTTAACTAAAAATCTAGTACTAACTAAGCAACATCTAGTACTAGCTATGAACCCTAAATTAACATCTACTACTACTAATTCTAGTACTAACTAGTGGCAGGGGTGGGGGCGACGGAGAGGTAGCTAGGGGCGGCGAGGGCGGGATCGGGATCGTGAGGCGGCGGTGCTGGGTGGGCTTGGGTGGCGGCGGTGACATCGAGGGCGGTGGGAGGAGGGCTGCCGGTGGCGGAGGGAGGAGGGACGGCCGCAAGCGGAGGGAGGAGGGCGGCGTCGGAGGAGGGAGGGGCGGCCGCAGGCGGAGGGAGGATGTGCGAGGAGGAGGGAGGAGGGACGAAAGGAGGCGAGTACCTCGGCGGCGGACGGACGAATGCGGCGGCGGCGGCGACGCACGACGATGGTTATCGGCACGCGGGCGAGAGTGAGAGTGTGAGTGAGAGAGAGGGTCGGTCGTGCGCGTGGGGATAAGGTAGGGATAGTTGTAGCGCGTTTGCCGAAACGCGCTACAGCTAATCTGAATAGCAGTAGCGCGGTTCATTATAGGGCGCTGCTGCTATAACTAGCGGGGGGCGAGGTCATGGCAATTAGAGGAGTAGCGCGTTTTGCGGAGGACGCGCTACTGCTATTTTCCTTTCAGCAGCACGTTTTTCTATCACGCGCTACTGCTAAGTAGCAGTAGTGTTGTATTTTGAGCAGCGCTGCTGGTAAGTTTCTGTGTATTGGCTTTTCCCTAGTAGTGAAACCTTAGGTCATCCACTTGAGGGAAATTTCCTACTGTCCTACAAACCACTGCACTTGGAGGCCAAACAATGTCTACAAGGAGAAGGTTGTGTAGTAGACATCCAGCTCTTTTCTGGCGCC
>NC_057795.1:688926056-688943404 GCF_018294505.1 Triticum aestivum
TTGCCGGGGAGGTGAGTTCTTGAAGGTATATCCTTAGATCTTGCCATCGAATCTTTTAGTTTCTTGTTCTATCACTAGTTCAGTTTATAAGAGAAAAACAACAAAAAAATGGAATTGAGTTTGCCTCATACACTTCATCTTTTTAATATATTTCGTGAGAATGATGGTAAAGAAAATTGTGCTCAAGTGCTAGAATAAGAAGTCTATAAAATGTTTAGCACTAAATCTTTGAATCAAGAGCATGATTGCAATGTTATTAGTATGAATTCTTTGAATATCCATGATGCTAATGATATGCAAAGCCACAAGCTTGGGGATTCTATGTTTGATGAATATGATACTTTTTGTCCCCCAAGTTTTGATGATAATATTTATTATGATGAAAGCATGCCTCCTATTTATGATGATTATATTGATGAAAGTGGATTTGGAGAGGTCATGACTTTATTTTGTGATGAATCCACTATTTCGGAAGAGGTTACAATTGATTATGAGAACAAAGTTGCTATCTATGATGATTATTGTGATGACTTGTATGCTATTAAGAATAATGATAACCATGAAACTCATCATGATTTTAGTTTTCAATTGGATTATGCCTCACATGATAATTATTTTGTTGAGTTTGCTCCCACTACTATTCATGAGAAGAAATTTGCTTATGTGGACAGTAGTAAAATTTCTATAAAAGTAGATCATGAAAAGAATAGTTTAGGTGCTGGTTATATGTTTGAATTCATTCATTATGATACTGAAAATTATTATTATAGAGGATCATATGCTTCTACATATTGCAATAATATCAAGTTTCCTCTCTATGTGTTGAAAATCTTGAAGATTTGCTTGTTTTACCTTCCTATGCTAGTTGATTATTGTTCCCATAAGTTGTTCGCTTACAAAATACCTATGCATAGGAAGTGGGTTATACATAAATGTGTTAGTCATATTCTTCATGGTGCTCTCTTTATGTTTCAATTCCTATCTTTTATGTGAGCATCATTGAAATCATCATGCCTAGCTAGGGGCGTTAAACGATAGCGCTTGTTGGGAGGCAACCCAATTTTACTTTTGTCCTTTGCTTTTGCTCCTGTTTAGTAATAAGTAATTCATATAGACTCTTTTTAGATGTGGTTTTATGTTTTAGTTAGTGTTTGTGCCAAGTAGGACCTTTGGGAAGACTTGGGTGAAGTCTATGCGTTCTTGCTGTAAAAAACAGAAACTTTTGCACTGACGAGATTAGCTGCCATGTTTTACTGGAGAGTGATTTTAGGTTGATTCTTTCTGAAGTATATTAATAGACAAATTCCTCAGGTCCACCAATTTATTTAAGAATTTTTGGAGTTACATAAGTATTCGAATGATAAATATTACTCCAGACTGTTGTGTTTTTGACAGATTCTGTTTTCATTGTGTTGTTTGCTTATTTTGATGAATCTATGAGTAGTATCAGAGGGTATGAACCATAGAGAAGTTGGAATACTGTAGATATTTCACCAATATGAATTTAGAATGAGTTCACAACAGTACCTAAGTGGTGATTTATTTTCCTATACTAACGGAGCTTACGAGTTTTTTGTTGAGTTTTGTGTTGTGAAGTTTTCAAGTTTTGTGTAAAGATTCGATGGACTATGGAATAAGGAGTGGTAAGAGCCTAAGCTTGGGGATTCCCAAGGCACCCCAAGGTAATATTCAAGGACAACCAAGAACCCAAGCTTGGGGATGCCCCGGAAGGCATCCCCTCTTTCGTCTTCGTTCATCGGTAACTTTACTTGGAGCTATATTTTTATTCCCCACATGATATGTGTTTTTCTTGGAGAGTCATTTTATTTTGTTAGTATTTTCTTGCTGTTATTTAGAATAATGTTTTGCATCTATATTTTCAATAAAAATGTAAAGGATAGTGTTTACCATTCTTATTTTGCAAGTATACATGTTGCTGTTTCAAAACAAAAAGTTTACCGCTGTTGCAGAAATTCCCTAGAAAAGTCAGATAATGGTATAATATTGAAGCTTTTTTCATATTGAGCTGTGATAAATATTCTACAGTGTAGTATTTTTCTCATAATTTTTGGTGGTAGGGAAGTATGAATAATCTTGCATTCTTTACAGACTATACTGTTTTGGCAGATTGGTGTTATGTTTGCATTGTTTGCATATGTTTGCTTGTTTAATGATTCTATTTGAGGATAAGAGTATTAAATATGTAGAGACATATAGTATGCAATGTTTAATAATAATTTTAGTGATTTGCTACAGTAGAAAATGATAAAGTGTTTGCATTGGTTTATAGTAACTTATCTCACGAGTTCTTGTTGAGTTTTGTGTGGATGAAGTTTTTGAGATTTAGGAAAACCGTGATAGGAGATGAATTAAGGAGACACAAAAGCTCAAGCTTGGGGATGCCCAAGGCACCCCAAGATAACATTATAATAAGTCTCAAGCGCCTAAGCTTGGGGATGCCCGGTAGGCATCCCACCTTTCTTCTTCAACAATTTTCGGTTAGTATCGGTTGAACCTAAGTTTTTGCTTCTTCACATGATGAGTGCTATCCTTGAAATGTCGTTTTATTTTGTTTTTCTTGCTGTTTGAATAATATCCCAAGATCTGAAATTCTTAAATGAGAGAGACTCTTCACATAGCTACATAATTATTTAACTACTCATTGATCTTCACTTATATATTTTTGGAAGTAGTTTGTCATTTACTCGTGTGCTTCACTTATATCTTATGAGTAAATGGTTGAATGATTTGAATATCATAAATATGAAATTATATATGTTTCATATGCTTATCTCACGGGGAGTAGTGACTTCACATATAAGAAGTAGAGGTGGTAAATTTATTGAAGGTTAGCAAACATTGTGTTGTCACTTGAACAATTCATAAAAGAATATTCAGGGAAGAGAGATTTCACATATAAATATACTATCTTGGACATATTTTGTAATTGTGAGCACTCATTGAAATATGACATGCTAAAAAGTTGATGTTGGACAAGTAAGACAACTTAATGGGTTATGTTTTCCTATATCTGAAACATTATATTTTCTTGGATCATCCAACATGCTGGGCTTGCCTTTCCCTCTCATGCTAGCCAAATTCTTTGCACTAAGTAGAAATACTACTTGTGCTTCCAAACATCCCTTAAACTAGTTTTGCCATGAGAGTCCACCATACCTACCTAAGGATTGAATAAGATCCTTCAAGTAACTTTTCATCGGTGCATGCAAGAAAAATTGCTCTCTAAATATGTATGATCTATTAGTGCGAAGAAAATAAGCTTTATACGAACTTGTGATAGGGAAGAAATAAAAGTGATGGACTGCATAATAAAGGTCTTTATCACAAGCAGCAATATAAAGTGACGTTCCTTTGCATTAATATTTTGTGCATCCAACCATAAAAGTGCATGACAACCTCGGCTTCCCTCTGCGAAGGGCCTATCTTTTACTATTATCTTCTACCCTTATACAAGAGTCATGATGATCACCACCTTTCCTTTTTACTTTTTTTCCTTTGGAAAGCACTTTGTGTTGGGGTGATCTGGATATATATATCCACTTGGATGTAGGTGTTCATAGTTTATTATTGTTGACATTACCCTTGAGGTAAAAAGTTGGGAGGCGAAACTATAAGCCCCTATCTTTCTCTGTGTTCGATTAAAACTTTGAACCCATAAATATCACGTGAGTGTTAGCAATTGTGAAAGATTAAATGATAGTTGAGTTTGTGGAGTTCGCTAAATCAAAGCTCTGACATAGACCCTTCCTGAAAATAAGATGAATTGCAATTGTTTGATGACTGAGAATGTAGTTTGCTAGTTTTCAAGAAAATTTATGGTCTATGCTTTAACATGTGAATAGCTTGTTACTTGACCATGAAAAGTTTTATGAGATGAGCTATTATTATGACATATAATGATGCTAGAAAAGGTGACCGAACTTATCATTGATCAAACTTATGCACCTGCTAGCATTCACACTTCATAAATTCTTTCTTTTATCATTTACCTACTCGAGGACGAGCAGGAATTAAGCTTGGGATTGGCACACGTTTTCATCTTGACTCTTCGGTAGAAACTTTGGGACACTCTTTGAAGTACTTTGTGTGGGTTGAATAGATGAATCTGAGATTGTGTGATGCGTATCATATAATCATGCCCATGGATACTTGAGATGACATTGGAGTATCTAGGTGACATTAGGGTTTTGGTTGATTTGTGTCTTAAGGTGTTATTCTAGTATGAACTCTATGATAGATCGAACGGGAAGAATAACTTCGTGTTATTTTACTACGAACTCTTGAATAGATCGATCAGAAAGGATAACTTTGAGGTGGTTTCGTACCCTACAATAATCTCTTCGTTTGTTCTCCGCTATTAGTGACTTTGGAGTGACTCTTTGTTGCATGTTGAGGGATAGTTATATGATCCAGTTATGTTATTATTGTTGAGAGAACTTGCACTAGTGAAAGTCTGAACCTTAGGCCTTGTTTCGTAGCATTGCAACACCGTTTACACTCGCTTTTACCACTTGTTACCTTGCTGCTTTTATATTTTCAGATTACAAATACTCATATCTACCATCCATATTGCACTTGTATCACAATCTCTTGGCTGAACTAGTGCACCTATACAATTTACTATTGTATCAGGTGTGTTGGGGACACAAGAGACTCTTTGTTATTTGGTTGCAGGGTTGTTTGAGAGAGACTATCTTTATCCTACACTTCCCACGGATTGATAAACCTTAGGTCATCCACTTGAGGGAAATTTGCTACTGTCCTACAAACCACCGCACTTGGAGGCCCAACAACGTATACAAGGAGAATGTTGCGTAGTAGACATCAACAGCTCCAGCCAGCAGCGCTATTGTAAGGGGGTACCAACACATCAGAACTAGCGCATGGGGTAAGCGTCGTGAAGAAGTAGAGGTTGCTTTCGTTTTCATGGTAAAGAAGTATGGTATTGGCTGAAGCATTGAAAACATTGTTTATGTTTATCTTTGCTACACGAGCCCCTAAGTGAGTGGTCTGGACAAGAAATAGATCAACAAATAATTTGTCAGCGATAGGAGCCTTACAAAAGAAAAGAAAGAAATAGAGGAACAACGAATGAAACTACAAACATGCCATCTAAGGTGGTGAGCACATTAGTGCCAGCCTCTGAGTTACTTCAAGCGCAGTCATATGACATAAGGTGCATGGAACCGAAGAGCATCTTACTGAAGACGGTTATCCTAGGTTGGTTGTGCATAGGAATGAAAGCATGCTTGGGTATGCAGAAGATACCCAAATATTGAACTATACTTATCTAAAACAACAAGGTAGACGAAGCGTCGTTTAGTTGGTAACAATTCTTTTTGGATCACGCATGCAGGTTCTAGACGATTAAAAACCATGGCATTGGTATGCACTTCATATGGAAACCAGCCATGTTGGAGACACTCGCTGGCCGCAACTTCTATTTTTTGAGTGAGCCAGGGCAGCCGAACACCACCGACCCATCGAATAGATGGGTCGATCCAAATTTGGGTTTCGATGCTTGTAATAGCCATTGCCATGGCATGCGCATTTGTGAGCATAGTTAGTCTCGTGTTAGTGAATTATGCAATGTATTGATCAAAAGTCACCTTTCTTCTTGCTCAAAATAGAAACGAGGCCGCATGTCCAGTTTATTTTTCTTTGAACCGATAAAATCTAGATATTCTAATAACATGATAAAAGTGTGTCAGACACTAAATGATGCTATTTGAAAAGGCAATGTTGTGTTACTACTCTCTAATGTCTATTGGTTAAAAGACGATGCTAAATGATGCTATTTCGAAAGTCGATGGAATTCTAAGACAACGGAAGAGGAATGCATCAAAGGAAACTTCTTCTTGTGGGCGAGGCGAATATTACCTCCTATTTCTTGTTCATTATTTATTGCTCAAGTATTATTTTCCTATCTCTAACATTATTTGTTCCCAATATATTTATTTTTCTTACATTTTCAGTGTTTTGAAAATAAAAACAAAAAAGTCTAATTCCAGACCAACAAAGACTGTAAATGTGAAAATCAAGACGCGTGATAAGAAGATCCCGGTCGACTAGAAATAGTTTCAACTTTGTTGAATAAGGGTAGGAAGAATATTTTGCTAGCCTGGTGAGAGCTAGGTTGGAATGACTGACAACTAATTGACTGCCTGCCTTTCGCATGTTACAACTGTTATTTACAACATGCTAGACAGAGTGTTGGTTAGATGATGGTAACGATGGTCATGTAGGTTCATAGATGATAAGTGCCATATGACATCGTTACACCCTTCATCTGAAAGTTGTTGGGTAATCTCCTTAAGCCTGGACTACCATGCGTCCACCACACCTGAAACCAGAGGACGTTCACATCAGCGAGAAGAAGCAAGCATCCAAATGTTCTTCATAAACTGAATTCAAGAGTGGAAGAAAACACTCACCGGCTGTATTTGAGAATTGGGACTCGCTTTAGTTCGCGCAATCCCAACAATCATCCCTATTGTAAGGCGGTACCATCACATTGAAAATAGCGCATGGGGTAAGCGCCGTGAAGTAGTGAATGTTGCCTTAATTTTCATGGTACAGAACTATGGTATCGGCTGAAGAATCAACAATAGTGTATATGGTTATCTTTGCTAGACGAGCCCCTAAAGTGTGTGGTCTGGACAAGAAATAGATCAACAAATGATTTGTCAGCAATAGGAGCATTACTAAAGAAAAGAAAGAAATAGAGGAACAAGGAATAAAACTACAAACCTACCATCTAAGGTGGTGAGCACATTAGTGCCAACCTCTGAGTTACTTCTAGCCTAGTCATACGACATAAGGTGCATGGAGCCGAATAGCATCCTACTGAAGACGGTTATCCCGAGTTGGTTGTGTAGAGGAATGACAGCATGCTTGTGTAAGCAGATAATACCCAAATTTAGAACTATAATTATCTACAACAACAAGGTAGACGAAGCGCCGTTCGGTTGGTAACAATTCTTTTTGGATCACGCACGCAGGTCCTTGTCGGTGTACTAGAGTAGGGGCACCCTAGTATCCCGAACTTGTGCACGGGCAGTTGCAGCCACCCGGGGCAAGGCTTGCCGGGTGACCGCCAAGGTCCTCCGCAGTTCCTGTGGAGCCATTCAAGAGCAAAGTATCCAAGCCAAGGAGACAAGGCCCCGGCAAGAGGAGCTTGCCGGGAAGGCCCACCAAGGCATCTCAAGGAGTTTTCCGCGACGCGCCACGCGTCCCGGCAAGGCCCGGGGGGTGACAAGCCTCCGGACGTGACAAGACAACGACCGCGACAAGGCACTTGCCGCGGCACGCTACCACCCTGTACCTACGCTCCAGCGCATCCACCAACGTGTCGCCCTGGGGCCTTTCCAGGCGCGCGTGGAGAGAGGCTGTGCAACCAGCGGTACGCGGTGGCAAGCGGCGCTGACAAGATTGCCATCATGGCGAGCGGTGGCGCCCCTGACGGTCGCTTTCTTCACTGTTTTGGGCGACATAGACGGGCATTTAATGCCTTTGTCCCCTGCCGTCAGGGTTAGGTAGGAAACACTGTACAGGTAGCTGTACCAACCGCAAGTCCTTTTCCATTTTTACCCTTGTCTACGTTGCCACCTGTCGGTGACCCCTTGAGCATATAAAAGGAGGCCCATGCGCAACATAGAGGGGGGGTTCAAGGTTCGAGGCCAGAGAACACTCACGCTCAGTCTCGTTAGCAGCTAGAGTGTATTGTAGCACTCAGCGCTCCCAAGCAAGAACTCAATACAATCAGACAAGCAGCAGTAGGAGTATTATCTCTCCGGAGAGCTCCGAAGCTGGGTAAACCGCTCGTGTGCTTCGCCTCGATCTGCTCTTCGCGCGATCTCCGCCCCCCGCCGAACCGAAAGGGGCTCGATCCGCCGGTCCCATAGGTGTTCGTGGATCAGTTTCCCTGACATCTTTAGCGCGCCAGGTAGGGGGCGTCGAGATTGTGTGAACCTGATCCGGCGTTCATGCGGGCTAGATCTTCATCTTCTTCATCGACATGCCACCGAAGAAGAAGACTTCGGCGGCAACTGTTCCGTCCTCGTCGATCCCACCACCACCGGAGCAAACGGGTGGTGGGGTAGACGCCGGCGGAAGAACGGACATCGACGAGGGAGCTCACGGTGATACCAGGTCCAAGGATAAGGTTGCATAGACCTCGGCGTCCGTACAAGCACCGCGCCCATCTCAGGAGGCGCAGGACCGACAGCGTCATGGTATTCGCAGTACCATACGCTTGTTGGACCAAGATCGAGCTGGAGGATCTCGGGGTGCTCAAGATCAACGTGCACGCCAACATGCTGGCACGAGCGAGGCACGGTCGCCTGGACGGGATACTGCTCCTTCTAACATAGTTAGGAGTCCGAGCACATCCCGCTCCTCGCACCGTTCGCCTCTGCCGCCCACCACTCCAGCAGAAGCTTTGGCGCAAGCTCAACTGCTCCTGGATTACCCTCCAACGGCAGACAAGATTGATGAATGGAGGGCCAGCATTCAGAGTCTCATCGGCTTCGCCAACGGTGACACTTCGTGGCAGCCGAATACATCGCTGCCACGGCAGGATTGCCAGGCACGAACCGATGGCGACAAAACTGGTGGGGGTGCAAGCACCAAGCACTCTCCGCCCAGAAGGCCAAGATCACCGACTCGCCGAATCCACCTCGACAGCGACTCCACCGCATCATCAGATCCACGAGCTCGTCGCGATCAACGCCAAGTTATTCACGAATGACAACAAGAAGACGCTCAAACTCGCATCGAGCGCCGAAGAGAAGCGCGGCGTCAATCAGACCAGCGCGCTGGACCCTCTGTCGACATGCATGCGCCAGGGGAACCAGGTGACTTGCCGTACGCGGTAGGTTGCCCTGCGTTCACTCGTGAGCTGCGGCAGGTCCAGTGGCCCAGCACGAAGAATTTCAAGCCAGACGTGCCAGAGAAGTACGACGGCAAGTCGCATCCGTCGGAGTTCCTCAGCATCTACACCATCACGGTGCAAGCTGCTGGGGGGCGGGACGACAAGATCCTTGACAACTACTTCCCGCTGGTACTCAAGCCCAATGTCAGATCCTGGCTCATGCACTTGCCGAACAACTCCATATCCTCCTGGGCAGACCTATGCCAACAGTTTGTCGGCGCTTTTACAGGCGGCCACAAGCCTCCTGGCCAAGAAAGCGACCTTCATATGCTCGCCCAGAAGGAAGGAGAGCCCCTGCGCAAGTACATTCAAAGATTCAGCCGCGTACAACAAAACATCCCAGATGTCCACCCTGCCGCGGTAATCAGCGCGTTCCATCAGAACGTGCGAAACCGCAGGATGCGGGAGGAGATGGCGATGTGCAAGATCAAAGACGTCAGTGAGCTATATGCCCTGGCTGACAAGTGTGCGCGTGCTGAGGAGGGGAGGAGACTCCCCGGAGAGAATACAGAAGCAGCAGGATCAGATAGTGAGGGGACCGCTCCGGCAAAGAAAAACCGGCGGCGGGACAGCAGGAAAAAGAAAGGCAAAGATGTGCTAGTTGTTGAGCAGTCCGGCAACGGAAGTGGTGTCAAGAAAGCCAAAGACGGTAGCTCCGGCGGCACCAACTACCAGGCTGTGGCAGTTGTCGACAAGCAGGACGGCACCAACAAGCAGTACTGCAAGATCCACCGCACCAAGGGCCATGACCTCCAGAGCTGCAAGAAGGTCGAGCAGCTTGTGGAACAGCAAAAGGCTGAATACGAGCGGCGCGACAAGGAGAAAGCCCAGGAAGGTGCTGGAGGAGCCGGCAAGAAACGCCCCGGCCAAGGAGGACGCCGCGGCAAGGCCAAGCAGCGGCAAGGAGACCGACCTCCACGCGGCCGCGACAAGGATGAAGAAGACGACGAGGATGAAGATATGGATGATGACGAGACCGATGAGCAGGAGTTCCAGAAAGCCACAGAGGTCCTGTGCGTTGACGGCGGTGCTTCTCTACATACTTCACACCGCCAGCTCAAGCAGTGGGTGCGGGAAGTCAATGCAGTGGAACCACCCGTTGAGTCACGCAGGCCTCTGAAATGGTCCAGCACGCCTATCATCTTTGATATTGAGGACCACCCTAATCGCATAACTGCGGTCGGGTGCTTGCCGATGTTGGTTTCACCAACTATCCGCAACCTCAAGGTCACTAAGATGCTAGTTGACGGCGGGGCCAGTTTGAACCTGATCTCCTCCGCGGTACTCCAGAAACTCCAGATCCCTGATAGTGAGCTTGAAGAGACCGGCACGTTCCAAGGAATCAATCCGGGAAGGAGCAAGCCGAAGGGAAAGATCATGTTGCCAGTGACATTTGGCAGCGAGTTGAACTTCAGAACTGAGAGGGTCACTTTTGACATCGCTGACTTTCCATTGCCTTACAATGGGATACTCGGCCGTCCAACGCTCGCCAAATTTATGGCGGCCTCTCACTATGCATACAACATGCTGAAGATGCCAGGCCCGATAAGTGTCATCTCTGTCCCTGGCGACAAGAAGGATGCCCTTATCTGCGCCGACAAGATCTACCGGGAAGCAGCAGCCACAACAGATCGCAAGTCACTTGCCGCTGAAGCTCCCGGGGCAAAGAAGACCAAGTCCGGCAAGAGTTCTGATGCCCACTCCGCCAAGCGCACCTCTTCAGAGTGCTGCGCTACCGTCGAGGATGCACCATCGAGCTCCACCGGCAAGTGTAAGAAGACAATGGTAGCTCCACCAGAGACCAAGAAGGTGACCGCCAGGGAGGACGGCACTGGTGGTACTTTCACCATCAGTGCCACTCTCGACCCTAAATAGGAAAGCGTGCTCATTGCTTTCCTGCGGGCGAACGTCGACGTGTTTGCATGGCAACCGTCTGACATCCCCGGTGTTCCTAGGAAAGTAATCGAGCACCACCTTGCCGTCTGTCCTCATGCACAGCCCGTCAAGCAGAAAGTCAGGAAGCAAGCAGTGGAGCGCCAAGAATTCATTGCAGAAGAAATCAAGAAATTGGAAGCAGCAGGCCTTGTCAGGGGAGTGCTCCATCCTACGTTGTTGGCCAATCCTGTTGTCGTGCGCAAAGCTAACAGGAAATGGAGGCTTTGTATCGACTTTACCGATGTCAATAAAGCTTGTCCCAAAGACCCATTTCCCTTACCGCGCATCGACCAGATTGTTGACTCCACGGCCGGATGTGACTTGCTTTCATTTCTTGATGCATACTCAGGATACCATCAGATCTTCATGGCAGAAGAGGATGAAGAGAAGACCGCATTCATTACCCCATGTGGCACATACTGTTTTGTACGGATGCCTTTCGGTTTAAAGAAAGCTGGTTCAACGTTTGCAAGGGTAGTCCATTACGCTTTTGAGCCACAAATGCATAGAAATGTGGAAGCCTACATGGATGAAATAGTGGTCAAGAGCAAGGACAAGGCGACTCTGATTCAAGATTTAGATGAAACCTTTGCAAATCTGCGCAAGATCAACCTCAAGCTTAACCCCGAGAAGTGTGTGTTTGGGGTCCCCTCCGGCAAGCTTCTCGGGTTCTTCGTGTCTCAGCGGGGAATTGAAGCCAATCCCGACAAGATCAAGGCCATCGAGCAGATTGAAGCACCAAAGCGCGTCAAGGATGTACGAAGACTTGCCGGTTGCATAGCTACTCTCAGCAGGTTTATCTCTAGGTCTGCTAAGCGCGCCCTGCCATTTTTCAAAATATTGAAAAAGGCAGGTCCAATGAAATGGACTCCGGAAGCGGAGGCTGCGCTGCAGGACTTAAAGAGATACCTGTCCTCCACTCCAACACTTGTCGCACCTAAACCACAAGAGAAGTTGCTTCTATATATAGCGGCAACCAATCAAGTGGTTAGTGCTGCGTTAGTGGCGGAGAGGGAGGCGGATGATGAGCCAGCAACCACGGCAGATGCATCCAGCGACAAGCAGGGGGCTTCACCGGCAAGCTCTGGTCCCGACAAAGATGGATCTGTGCAGGCGCATGGGAAGATGCAGAAAAGGATGGTGCAGCGCCCAGTTTACTTTGTCAGTTCCCTTCTGCAGGGAGCTAGGTCAAGGTACTCTGGTGTGCAGAAATTGCTTTTCGGCCTTCTCATGGCCTCGAGAAAGCTGCGCCATTACTTTCAAGCACATGAGATTACAGTCGTCACTCATTTTCCGCTGAAGAGGATACTGCAAAATCCAGAAGCAACAGGCAGGATTGTGGAGTGGGCACTGGAACTGTAAAGCTTTGGCCTCAAGTTTGAGAGCACTTCAACTATCCAAAGCAGAGCGTTGGCAGAGTTCATAGCAGAATGGACGCCAACACAAGATGAAGAAATTCCGGAGACAAGCATCCCCGTCAAGGAAGCGAGCAAAGAGTGGCTGATGTACTTTGATGGTGCCTTCTCGCTGCAAGGCGCCGGTGTGGGCGTGCTGCTTGTCGCACCCACCGGAGAGCACCTCAAGTACGTAGTCCAGATGCACTTTCCCAAGGAGCAAGCAACGAACAATACCGCAGAGTATGAAGGTTTGCTTGCCGGTCTCAGAATCGCAGCAGACCTTGGGATCAAGAAGCTCATTGTTAGGGGTGACTCACAGCTTGTCGTCCGCCAAGTTAACAAGAATTATCAGAGTCCGTTGATGGAAGCTTACGTTGAAGAAGTGAGGAAGCTAGAAGAGCACTTTGATGGCCTACAGATGGAACATGTTCCAAGAGCTCAGAACGACATTGCCGATGGCCTGCCAAAGTGCGCCGCACTTAAGTTACATGTGGAACCAGGGATCTTTGTGCTCAAGCTGACTCAACCATCTGTAACACCGTCAACTGGACAGAGCAAGAAGAGGAAGTTGATTTCCGGTGACTATTTTCCGGCAGAGCTCCCCGAAGTCGCCGCCAAGAAGGTCCCCAAAATCGACGCCAAGTGTGCTGAGGAGCAGTCTGCTCCAGTAAGCCTTAGGGTTTGTTCCGTTGAAGCAGACGCTTCCGACAAGTTTTGCTCCGGCAAGCTTGCCGGGGAACGTCAAGCTCCGGCTGAGCCGCAGGTTCTCACCGTGGAAGTGGATGTTCCCGTAGCAGCAGATGTGCCTTTTAGTCCTCGTTGTCGAGCCGCAAGCTCCAACATGGGCACAGCAGATTGTCCGTTTCCTTCAGACAGGAGAACTTCCCAAAGAGCAAGAAGAAGCGGAAAGAGTAGCCCGGCAGTCAAGTATGTACCCGTTGGCGCAAGAACACATTGTACAGAAGAAGACTCAACAGAGTGAAATTGAAGTGTATTCACCGGGAAGACGGACAAAAGCTGTTGGCAGATATACATGGAGGCATATGTGGTCACCACATTGGCGCAAGAGCACTTGCCGGCAAAGCATTCCGGCAAGGTTTCTTTTGGCCGACCGCCCTCCAGGATGCAACTGCACAAGTAACCAAGTGCGAAGCGTGCCAGTTACATTCCAAGCAGATACACCAGCCAGCTCAAGCTCTCCAGACGATCCCTTTATCCTGGCCATTTTCGGTCTGGGGGCTCGACATCCTCGGCCCTTTTCCCCGAGCGGTCGGGGGCTTTGAGTACTTGTATGTTGCAATTGACAAGTTCACAAAGTGGCCGGAAGTGGAATCAGTGAGGAAGGTGACAGCACAGTCAGCAGTCAAGTTCTTCAGGTCGATTGTTTGCCGTTTCGGGATCCCTAACAGGATCATCACCGACAACGGCACGCAATTCACGAGTCGCACCTTCATGCAGTACGCCCAAGATCTTGGCGCCAAGCTCTGCTTCGCTTCTGTTGCTCATCCGAGAAGCAACGGTCAAGCGGAGAGGGAAAATGCTGAAGTGCTGCGAGGGCTCAAGACCAGGACTTTCGACAGGCTGCACAAGTGCGGAAAGAACTAGATTAAGGAGCTGTCGGTGGTTCTTTGGTCGATCAGGACGACACCAAATCGAGCCACCAGCCAGACGCCTTTTGCTCTAGTCTATGGAGCAGAGGCAGTTCTCCCCACGGAACTCGTATACGGGTCACCTCGAGTGCTCGCTTATGATGAGCTTGAGCAAGAGCAGCTGCGACAAGATGACGCGCTGCTCCTTGAGGAGGACCGTCTTCAGGCTGCTGTACGAGCTGCTCGATACCAGCAAGCTTTGCACCGCTACCATAGCCGCAAAGTTAATGCCAGAAGTCTCGAGGAAGGCGACCTTGTTCTTCGGCGCGTTTAGTCCGCCAAGAATTCCAACAAGTTGACGCCGAAGTGGGAAGGCCCTTACCGGGTGAAACGAGTCACTAGGCCTGGCGCTGTCCGCCTTGAGACCGAAGATGGCATTCCGGTGAGCAACTCCTGGAACATTGAGCATCTTCGTAAGTTTTACCCGTAAGGCGCGGTTGCCGGAACCTGTTCCGGCAACCATCTTTTGTACAAGTCTTGCCTATGTTGCATGTAATCCTTTGTACAAAGCCGGGCGCAGATCCCGTGCATAAGTAAAGCTCATGTGCTCTGCACTTTTTGTCAATTTCATGCTTTCTATATTTCTTTGCATGCATGTATCTGACACTTTGTGCAGCACATATCCCCGGTAAGCAATAACGAGCCGTAAGGCTTCATATCATTATTTTCTCTTCTTTCTTTTTCTCAAAAAGGAAAGGAAGGTTCCCTCGCACACAAGTTTGCCGGAGGGAAAGGAGAAGATAATTGTGTGGACCAGGCATCGTACGAGGAAGTTTCGCCTTGCCGGAAAGCAAACGACAGAAAAGCTAAGTTGCCAAAGTTTGAGCAATCAATTCTAAATTTTTAAGTTATCTTCCTCGAACGACAGTAGTTTGTATGGAAAACCTGTGCGCAGAGGAACCAACTCGTAGCTAGTTGTGCCCTTGCTTTGTTTCGAGTCCGCTCAACAACTTAAGTGAGCTGCGACTAGTTGCGACAAGGTTTTTTGTCGGCAGCAGCACCGCCAGCAGGCTGCTGACGTTCCGCACTCAGCGCTCGCGGCTAAGGTGCCTGCGCCGACAAGTTCCCTAAAAGCGTAGGGTAAAAACATACAAAGGAAGGAATCAAGTAAAGGAAATAACATAGCAATTGATATCCAAAATAGAGTCATATTACAAGATAACTTGTCGCGGCTCTAATAGATTGTTTTCATGACATGACTAGCAGCGACAAGGAAAAAAGAAAATGGGCGGCCTAATCTACGCGATCGCCCTCAACCCTCTTGATCCCGCTCACCTTGTCCACAATGGGTGCGACAAGGGCCTTGAGCGCTTCAAGATCGGCATCCGGCGGCAAGGACCTGAGGACGTTGGTGAGGTTGAGGCCTGGATTGCGAAAGGCCGCCTTCACCAGCACCTTCTGGAGAGCCCCTGCGCAGATCTTGCGCGACTCGTCGGCCAGCAGCTTTGGGATCTTCTCCCGGAGTCGCTGGAGGGCCGTCGCCACGCCTTCGAAGAACAAGCTGAGGTTGGCGCTCGGTTGGAGGTGCTCGTCGGACGAGTACCCGAAATCCTCCATCCCCAGCTGCGCCAGCTCCTTGTCGATGGCCGCGGCAGCATCCACAAGACCCTCGGTCCAATGCTCCATGGTCTCCCTGAAAGTGTCCTGGGCGGCAGCAGCACTCGCCAGCAGCGCCTCGTCGGCCTTGATCTTCTTCGACAAGGTCGCTTCCCGCTCCCTGGCGTCGTCCAGCGTCTGAGTCAAAGTGGCCAGCTTCAACTCGAGATCTGCATTGGAATCCTTGGCGGCGCTGAGCTCCTTGCTCCTCTCAGCGAGAAGACCCTGCAGCTCACCATGAGCGGCAGCATCCTTCTCGCGCTCACGCTTGAGCGCGGCAAGCTCCTCGCCGCTCGCCCTGAGATCGGCTTCCAGCTGCGCCACCTTCGTCTCCAGCTCCTTCTTGGCGGCCTCGGCAGCTGCGGCGGCATCCTTTGCCTCCTTGAGAGCCCCGCCAATTGCTTGCTCGCGCGCGGCAAGCTCCTCCTCGTGGCTGTCAAGATTGACCTTGCGCCGTGCCAACTCTCCTTCCTGCGCAAATAGGTTTTCAACGACAAGCCGTTGCTTCTCTTCAGCTTCAGCCCTCTCGAGGAGGAATGCTTTCCGCTCCTCGAGAAGTTGCTCCCGCTCCTCCGCCAAGGACCTGAGAGCTTCCTGCCTGAGGCCCCAGAGCTCCTCCGCGCGCTTCTCAATATCAACTCCCACCTTCACGACAAGTGCTTCGCGGAACACCAGCTTGGCTTGTCGGGCGCGGTAGAGTGACAACAGCTTCTGCAGCAGCCGCTCCTCTTCAGGCTCGTCGCTGCTGCTGCTTGGCGCGTCGACCAGTGTCAGTCCAGCGGAGGCAAGCACTTCTCCGTCCAGCATCTCTCCTTCGACCGGCGCCCTGGAGCTTTAAGCCCAGGGGAGCTTGATGAAGATGCCGTTGCCGTCCTTCAGATAGGTGTCGGGCTGGGGCTCTTCGGAGCCTGGCACTGCAGCAGCGGCGGAGGGATCGGCGGTCGGCGTAGCGCCTGGCACTCCTGCGGCCTCGGGGCCGTCAGTGCGATCGCCAGATCCCTCGCCGGCTTCTGCGGCGGTAGCCTCGGCGGCCTCTTCACCGGCAGGATCATCAGCGCCGGCCTCTCCTTCGGTGGTGATGGCGTCGTCAACGCTGCTGCGCGTGTTCTCCTCGCCGGCGACCTCCGTTTCCATCGGCTCCGTAGTAGATGGATCCGGCGAACGGAAAAAGGGAGAGAAATCAAGCGAACATTCAAGAAAGAAAAAGAGAAGAAGAAGAACCCAAGGGAAGTTCTCAGGCAAAAGGATTACCTGTGCTAGGATCTGCGGTCGTGGTCTCAATCACCGGAGGATCGCTGGTGCTGTCCATTGCCGGAGAGCTACCCCTTGCCGGAGAATTTTCCCTTTCCGGAGAACGCTCCCTTGCCGGGGAATCCTCCCTTGGCGGAGTAGTGGAAGCAGATGGCATTTCAGGAGCGGCCTCCGGGCCCTCCTGGTGAGGCTGCTCTGCTCCTGCACAAACCAGCAATCAGATATCAGCAAAGAAGGAGCACCCATGTGAAAGCAGGAAATAAACAATACACTTACGCTGGGGGCTGCTTGGAGGAAGGGTTGCCGGGTCCGGCAAGGTGGTCTCGGACATGTCCCCTGCCATCACAGCGGGATCGTCCTTGATGACAATCACCGCGGCCTTGGCTCTCTTCGCCGCTCTCTGGGCCAGCGTCCTGAAAAGGAATAGGTTCAGAGTAAAAGCAAGTCAGATACAAGACAAAGCAACAAGATTGAAGAGTTGCAAGAACAGTGAAGAGTCTTGCTCTTCCTCTTCCTCGTCAGAGCTGAGCGCGGAGAGATCAAAGTCCGGCTCGCCTCCGGTACGAC
>NC_057795.1:689243683-689327354 GCF_018294505.1 Triticum aestivum
CCCCTCCTCCCTCCGCCACCGGCAGCCCTCCTCCCACCGCCCTCGACCTCACCGCCGCCACCCGAGCCCACCCAGCACCGCCGCCTCCTGATCCCGATCCCGCCCTCGCCGCCCCTAGCTACCTCTCTGTTGCCCCCACCCCCTGCCACTAGTTAGTACTAGATTTAGTAGTAGTAGATGTTAATTTAGGGTTCATAGCTAGTACTAGATGTTGCTTAGTTAGTACTAGATTTTTAGTAGTACTAGATGTTAATTACTAGTAGTGATGGTACTAGTTAACTAGGGCAGTATGATTAATAGTAGTTGTAGTTGAACTACTTTAGTTGTAGTTAAACTAGTTTAGTAAGTAAATTAATAAACTAGTTGAACTAGTTGAATTAATAGAACTAATGTATTTTTAGTAAGATAATTAATATAACTAGTTGAACTACTTTATTTTTAGAAAGAACTAGTTTTTTCTATTTATAGTAAGTTTATATTTAGTAAGAACTAGTTGAATTAATAAAACTAGTTGAACATGTCATATTTGTTGTTATTTTTTAGTTTAAGCAATTATTCGGGATGTATTAGTGATAACTTATACGGTTTCAGGTGCCACCGTCGTCCCCGTCACCGACCCCCTCCGACATCCCCGCCGTCGTCCCAGTCACCACGCCCCTCCGACATCGAGGTGAGACCAGCCAAATATCCTTGTATATCTTGTGTTGTTGCTCAAATAGGATATGTGGTTGCCCAAGTGGTCGTTCATGTTCAGTTTACATCTCCGAGTGGCCTATGTTTTGCCGGAGTGTTTATTCATTTCAGTTTCGGCAAATTTCAGGCGCTCGATATGTCCTTTTTTAGCAAAGGTCATGCTGGATTTTTTCATGAATTCTGGCATGACTTGTGCTAGAATATGTACACGTTTAATCTTTGAATTATGAACGTAGGAAATGTCGTACTCGGACGACGACAGTCTCCCGGGAGAGTGCAGCTGGTGCCACGACGATTGAGGTATGTGCCACAGGTTCATTGAGCTGGACGAAGATTGGCGCTTCAGCATTAAGCTCGAGGAGACCTTCGATGTTGAAACGGTACACAACAACGACAAGTGTTTTTTTCGTAATTAAGCATGACTTCAACTATTTCAACGTCTAATTTTCATATTTTACAATTTGACTAGCTTATCCCATGCCATGCAAGATGTTATGTCTTGGATAGGATGGGTTTTGAAGACCATGAAAATTTTGAAACAAAGAAAATACACCTAAGGACCCATCATGATATGGATTTTGAAGTAAATCTGTGCAATGCTCAGAGCGTAACCCATTTTGGTTGCCAAAATTGGGAAGCACTTTGCAAAATGTATGGTTTTTATGAGGGTATGATTGTCACCATGGATCTTGGTGATCCTGACATCGAGCAAGACAATATGGACATTTGGGTCCGTGTTGATACGCTTCCGATTGTACCGCTATGTGAGTTTCTCAAACATAGTTATTAACTAATTTATATTGTTTATTTCAAAATAGTTGATAGCTTATTTCCATTAACATCTTATTTTGATTCTTCAAAGACTGTGCGGAAGATGGTAGATAAAACCCACTACACCGATGGCACCTAATTAACGTATAAGGAGAAAAATCATCTGATCGCATTTTGTACTCTTCTTGAGAATTACAATAACTATTATCGAACTCCTCCAAATTATGGTGAATACGTGCCACTAGTGCATGTGTTGAACCACAGTAACTTCTTTGGAGATACCCTGGTAAGATTTTTTACTATTACGTCATCCGTGCATCTTTTGCATACTAATAAAACTAGTACATCATTGCTAACTACGAAGTTATTATTATGTTTTTCAACAGAAACTCCCGATGGATTGTGTGCCTCATCTGATGTCTCTGAATGGTCGCCTCTCAGTTCTGAACATACTGCCAGGTAAATCTAGGGAGCTCACCTGTGCATATCGGATTTCTAAAACCGGTGAACACATGATCATCAAAGAATGGAAGAAATGTATGGACATTTGCAAGGAGGTTCTTGGAAGTAACATTCAACGAAAGGCAAGAATTGGAGACAGGCTAATCTCCATTCTCCATAATGGAGAGTCAGGGGCTATCTTGTTTTTTGCTATTTTAACTTAGAAAATGTAGTAGGTCTTAATCGAATGTAGTAGGTCCTATGAGGTACAATATGTTTATTATGTGGTAATGTGTTAGAGTTGATAATGAGGAGTACTTGTGATTACGACTAGTGACCAATTTGCTATGTGATGTCATTGATGAAAACGATGATTTTGAGGAGGTGTTATATGACAATGATGTATTATGATGATAAGTTGTTAATGATATGATGATGATGATGATATTATTATATCATTTGGTGAAAGAACCGCGGATTAGTTTCAAGTGGATGGACATCCACTTGAAACTAGTCCATGGTTCTTTCACCCCGTGATGTAATAACTCATTATGATGTAAAAACAATCTCTAAATTCCTGTTGTATGAAAACTTGTGTAAAGGTGTATGAATACAACATGAAATAAAAAAGAAATAAAATACTAAATAATAGTAGTAGCGCGGGAAAAGAGAAGCGCTACTACTAATTACCAGTAGCGCGGTTCTGAAGAAGCACTACTACTAAGTCAATTTAGCAGTAGCGTGGATCTAGGCGCGCTATTGCTAAGGTTTAGTTGTAGCACCTTATCAGTAGCTCTCCTTCTCGCGCTACTAATAGGCCTAAAACCCACGCTGCTGCTAGGCTTTTCCGTAGTAGTGATGCCCTAGGTCTTCGTGAGGAAGCAAGTTGGATGCACACCCACTTAGTTTCTTTTGTTGAGCTTTCATACATTTATAGCTCTAGTGCATCCGTTGCATGGCAATCCCTACTCCCTCGAATTGATATCTATTGATGGGCACCTCCATAGCGCATTAATATGCCTAGTTGATGTGAGACCATCTTCCTCTTTTTTGTCTTTTCCACAATCACCACTCTATTCCACCTATAGTTCTTGAAGGAAATATGCCCTAGAAGCAATAATAAAGTTATTATTTATTTCCTCATATCATGATAAATCTTTATTATTCATGCTAGAATTGTATTAACCGGAAACATAATACATGTGTGAATACATAGACAACCATAGTGTCACTAGTATGCCTCTACTTGACTAGCTCGTTAATCAAAGATGGTTAAGTTTCCTAACCATAGACATGGGTTGTCATTTGATTAATGGGATCACATCATTAGGAGAATGATGTGATTGACTAGACCCATTCCGTTAGCTTAGCACTTGATCGTTTAGTATGTTGTTATTGCTTTCTTCATGACTTATACATTTTCCTATGACTATGAGATTATGCAACTCCCATTTACCGGAGGAACACTTTGTGTGCTACTAAACGTCACAACATAACTAGGTGATTATAAAGGTGCTCTACAGGTGTCTCCGACGATACTTGTTGAGTTGGCGTATTTCGAGATTAGGATTTGTCACTCCGATTGTCGGAGAGGTATCTCTGGGCCCTCTCGGTAATGCACATCACTATAAGCCTTGCAACCAATGTGACTAATGAGATAGTTGCGGGATGATGCATTACATAACGAGTAAAGAGACTTGCCGGTAACGAGATTGAACTACGTATTGAGATACCGACGATCGAATCTCGGGCAAGTAACATACCGATGACAAAGGGAACAACGTATGTTGTTATGCGGTTTGACCGATAAATATCTTCGTAGAATATGTGGGAACCAATATGAGCATCCATATTCTGCTATTTGTTGTTGACCAGAGACGTGTCTTGCTCATGTCTACATAGTTCTCGAACCCGTAGGGTCCGCACGCTTAATGTCAGGACCCCGATCCTAAGTCACATCGATCTAGCCTGTAACACATCATATCACTTTGCGGCCTCACGCACGGTATTCCCACGGGTGCCACCTTACCTGGCCCGGGACCGTTTGCGCCTTTTGGCTCACGTATATGATAGCGTCGCTAGCATCCATATGACAAAGAACCCGGGCTGACATGGCTAGTCGTGAACCCAAAGTGGCACTAACTTACAGGGACAGGCATACATGACCCAGCAACGAACGTGTCGGTCATCAGCGAGTGAATCCAGGCTGTAGCACTGGGCTAGCAGGACTCCGGTTAACCGGGCTGTAGCAGGCTAACAGGACTCCGGTATTCATCGCGTGACATTTCCCCGAAGGGACAGACACAGGAACGAAGAAGGACACATGCCGGCCAGCCTAAGTGTTCCGGAGCAGTAGCAAGCTACCATGGCTCAGTGGAAACACCAGGAGACATTTCCCGGTAAGAGAGGCTACTAAGGATAAACAACTAGGTTGTCAGATCCCACACATACCAAGCATTCCAATAACATACACACAATATGCTCGATATGTGCAATACAACATGGCATCACAACATGACTCTACGACTCAAGTATTTATTCAATAGGCTCCGAGGAGCGAGATATTACAAACATGGGTCTCATGACCCAACAATCAGAGCATACAAGTCAAAGCACATGCGGAAGCTTAACATGTCTGAGTACAGACATCTAGAAATGAAAAAGGCTGAGAAGCCTGACTATCTACCAGATCCTGCCGAGGGCACAAGATCGTAGCTGAGGTAACAAGCTAAACGTTGAAGTCCACACGGTACTACTAGCGAGACTGAAGTCTCTCTGCAAAAACATAAATTAAGCAACGTGAGTACAAATGTACCCAGCAAGACATACATCAGAACTAACTACATATGCATCATTATCAACAAAGGGGATGGTGGGGTTTAACTGCAGCAAGCCAGCTTTGACTCGGTGGCTATCCTGAACTACGACTGCAAGTAACTCTTTTGAGGTGGCGCACACGAGTCCACATATTCACCATATCAATACACCACTATGGATCCGCTCCCGTCTCCCTACGAGAACGCCATCCATAGCACTCACGCTTATCTTGCGTATTTTAGAGTATCCACTTTCAGTTATCTATGAACTGTACAAGGGGTCCAAGTTTCCATATCCGAGGAATCCGGCTATTCGAATAGATAGTGATAACCCTGCAGGGGTGTACTTCTTCACACACGCTCCCGCCACTTATCGCCCTGTACACATCATGTACCTCGGCAACCTTCAAGCGAAAGCCGGGCGAGGGAGTTGGCCACGACCTGACTAACCATAGAAGTCTCTCGTCCAGGTTTATCGCCTATCCGGGTTCCATCCGCAAGGAGATCCGGCCGGGGTGTCGCTCACGGCCCCAAACGATGTGAGCAGGGTTCCCAAGCCCACCATCCGGGTGCTACTTGGTACACCGGGCCACTGTGCCTAGTCTGTCCCAAGCCCACCTGTACCGGGTGCCACTTGGTAGACTACTAACACTACCTACAAACACCAGAAACTAGTTGCAACTCCTGGACAGAGATCATGTTGATTAATAAGTCGAGAGGGCTCGAGTTACCGGAACCCAATGTGTGGTAGTAACTGGTCATGGATCACAAACACAGAACTCAGTTCCTGAAGACGGCTGCAATGAGACAACCCACCATGTACTCCTACATGGCCTCTCACCGCTACCTTTACCAAATCGTGTTCACACACTTAGCTCACACACTGTAGGACATGTTCACACACCTCTGATTCATTCCCGATGAATCAGACCTGACTCAACTCTAAGCAATAGCAGGCATGACAAACAAGCATGAATGAGTAGGCACATCAGGGCTCAAACAACTCCTACTCATGCTAGTGGGTTTCATCTATTTACTGTGGCAATGACAGGTCATGCAGAGGATAAGGGGTTCAGCTACCGCAGCAAGTAACAAATATGTCGTTGTTGTCCTAATGCAGTAAAAGAGAGCAGGAGCGAGAGAGTAGGATTGTATCGGAATGAACAAGGGGGTTTTGCTTGCCTGGCACTTCCGAAGATAATATAGCTCTTCATCGGTGTCATCGATCACATCGCCGGTACACGTCTATCGAGAGGGGACAATTACCGGCAAACAAGGAAGAACACAATCAATGCGATGCAACAATATGATGCATGAGAATGACATGGCAATATGAATGTGTTTTGAGCTAATGCACCTAGCTATGATTTAAATGAAGTTGGTTTGAATACATGATTCAAACTCCAACTCCATATATGATTATTTAAATGCCCTTTATTTGTTTTGTCCAGAACAGAGGACAAACATTGTTCAAACATGCATGAAAATAGTACAGATGGATAGATTGGATTTTTCTGATCATTTTTCATATATAATTTATTTGATTTGGAGTTACGGTTGATTTTATATGATTTTTAGAAGTTTATACAATTTTCTGGAATTTCCTGAATTAAATTAAATCCAGAAAACCTATTACTGCGTCAGCATGACTTCACGGTGACGTCAGCAAGTCAACGGGCGTTGTCCAGGTCAAATCTGACCTGTGGGACCCATATGTCAGTGACACATGAACTAATCCCGGTCAAACCCAGCACTGACTGGGGTTTGACCAGGCGTGGGGCCCACTGTCAGCGGTTGTAGGGTGTTTAGCTGGCTGGGTTAGCTCCTAATGACGAGGCCACGTCAGCTCCCGCCAGAGTTTCGCTGGCGACGACCTAAACTGCGGCGGCAACTCGCCGTACTTGAGCTGCGGGCGACGGATGGATGCACGAAGGCCACCAGGGGGTAGCCCGCGCTCGACCGCGTCTAGCTGAGCGATCGGAAGGCCTCGGAGTCGCCGGAGATGACGGCGGCGAGCACAGAAGCGGCGGCCGGAGCTCGGGCGAGCTCAAGGTCGAGGCCACAGCGGCCTTGGTGATGCGGGGTTAACACCTACGGTGTCTACGCGGTGCGGCGAGAACGTTGGACGCATGCCCGGGACCGAATGGTCACCGGAGCGTCATCACCGGCGAGCTTTGGCGGCGGCGCTTGTTGGTCATCAAGGGAGCGACGGCTACGGCAATCAAACAAAGAGGGGAAGAGGGGGAAACGGTGGCGGAGCTCACAACGGTGCCGTAGGGATGGTTAGCGGGCTCGGGGACGTCCTGCGTGCGGCGGATCAACGACGATGGTGGCCGGAGCCCGAGGTGGAAGACGACGGCGATGGCGACGTTGCTGGCCTCTCGGGGTCGCGTGCGTCGCGTGTGTAGCTCCACGGGGTCGGGACGGAGCTCAGGGATGCGGAGAGGGAGCGAGGAAGTGGCTGTGGCCGTGGTGGTTGCGAGCGACGTCGGCAGCGGCTCTCGGTGGGGAGAACCTAGGAAGGGGAGAGATCCAGAGAGAGTGAGAGAGCGTCGGGGGGGTTGCGTGGCGTCGCGGGAGGCGACCAGGGCGACGAGGGGGTAGCCAGGCAGGCAGGGAGGAGCTGGCGCGGCTCGCCTGTGCGCCGGGCACGCAGCTGCTTCGGGGCGAGGGGAGGAAGACGACGGAGGGGCTGCAGTGGTGGGCTGGGCCGGCCAGCTGCAGTGCTGGGCCGGTTGGGCTACCAGGTGAGTGCCAGGTAAGATGCTCTGTTTTATATTTCTGTTTTTCTATTTATTTGCTCTGTTTTGACTTAGTTTATAAACCAAATCATTTTAATAAATCCTGAAAATAATTGTGGGCATTAACTGAATTATTACAGAGGCCCTCAACTATTTTCAGAATTGTTGGAGCATTTAAAAATATTAACAGTATTTAAATGCCCCAATTCAAATACAATATGGTTTATTCAAAAATCCAAAAATGTCTTGGAAAAATATCCATCATCTCTGGATATGGTTTTCACCCTTTTCCATTAATCATGAACATTTTTGCAAACCAATTTGGGTTCTTTGAAAATATTTTGAAGTTGAACCTATTTGCATTGCTTTGGTGCTAGGGCTTGGTCATCCCCATTTCAAATTTCAGGAACTTTAAACATGATGCACACATGGAAGCAAGCATAGGTCAGGCCAGAACTAGGGATGTGACACTTAAAGTTCGGTGATGATCGATATTATGAGTTTTTGTGTTTTGATGTACCAAAGGTAGTTTGGAGTCTCGGGAGTCTTGAAATGGTCAAGACGTAAAGATCGATATATTGGACGACTATGTTCGGACACCGGAAGTGTTTCGGGAGGTTTCGGATATTTACCAGAGTACCAGGGAGTTACCGGAACCCCCCGGGGAGTATATTGGGCCTAATGGGCCTGAGTGGGAGAAGAGGAGGGGCGGCCAGGGCAGATGCACGCCCCTCCCCCTCTAGTCCGAATTGGACAAGGAGGGGGGGGCCTCTTTCCTTATCCTCCTCTCTCCCTTCCTTCCCTTCTCCTACTCCTACAAGGAAAGAGGAGTCCTACTCCCGGTGGGAGTAGGACTCCCCCATTGGCGCACCCTCCTCCTGGTCGGCCGCCTCCCCCCTTGCTCCTCTATATACGGGGCAGGGGGCACCTCTAGACACACAAGTTGATCTGTTGAGCTATTCTAGCCGTGTGTGGTGCCCCCTCCACCATATTCCACCTCGGTCATATTGTAGCGGTGCTTAGGCAAAGCCCTGCGTCGGAAGCAACATCATCACCATCACCACGCCGTCGTGCTGACGAAACTTTCCCGTGAAGTTCTACTAGATAGGAGTTCGTGGGACGTCATCGAGCTGAACGTGTGCTGAACTCGGAGGTGCCATATGTTCGGTACTTGGATCGGTCGGATCGTGAAGACGTACGACTACATCAACCACGGTGTGCTAACGCTTGCACTTTCGGTCTACGAGGGTACGTGGACTCACTCTCCCCGCTCGTTGCTATGCATCACCATGATCTGGCGTGTGCGTAGGATTTTTTTTGAAAATACTACGTTCCCCAACAGTGGCATCCAAGCCAGGTTTATGCGTAGATGTTATACGCACGAGTAAAAGAGAAGTGAGTTGTGGGCGATACAAGTCATACTGCTTACCATCATGTCATACATTGGTTCGGCGGTATTGTTGGACGAAGCAGCCCGGACCGACATTATGCGCACACTTACACGAGACCGGTTCTACCGACGTGCTTTGCACATAGGTGGCTGGCGGGTGTTAGTTTCTCCAACTTTAGTTGAACCGAGTGTGGCTACGCCCGGTCCTTGTTGAAGGTTAAAACATCATTAACTTGACGAAATATCATTGTGGTTTTGATGCATAGGTAATAACGGTTCTGGCTCAGCCCGTAGCAGCCACGTAAAACTTGCAACAACAAAGTAGAGGACGTCTAACTTTTTTTTGCAGGGCATGTTGTGATGTGGTATGGTCAAGACATGATGCTAAATTTTCTTGGATGAGATGATCATGTTTTGTAACCGAGTTATCGGCAACTAGCAGGAGCCATATGGTTGTTGCTTTATTGTATGCAATGCAATCGCCCTGTAATTGCTTTACTTTAACTCTAAGCGGTAGCGATAGTCGTAGAAGCTATAGTTGGCGAGATGAGAACGATGCTACGATGGAGATCAAGGTGTCGCACCGGTGACGATGGTGATCATGACGGTGCTTCAGAGATGGAGATCACAAGCACAAGATGATGATGGCCATATCATATCACTTATATTGATTGCATGTGATGTTTATCCTTTATGCATCTTATTTTGGTTTGATTGACGGTAGCATTATAATATGATCTCTCACTAAATTTCAAGGTAAAAGTGTTCTCCCAAAGTATGCACCCGTTGCGAAAGTTCTTCGTGCCGAGACACCACGTGATGATCGGGTGTCATAAGCTCTACGTTCAAATACAATGGGTGTCAGACAGTTTTGCACACGCAAAATACTCTGGTTAAACTTGACGAGCCTAGCATATGCAGATATCGCCTCAAAACACTGAGACCGAAAGGTCGAGCGTGAATCATATAGTAGATATGATCAACATAGTGATGTTCGCCATTGAAAACTACTCCATCTCACGTGATGATCGGACATGGTTTAGTTGATTTGGATCACGTGATCACTTAGATGATTAGAGGGATGTCTATCTAAGTGGGAGTTGTTAAGTAATATGATTAATTGAACTTTAATTTATCATGAACTTAGTACCTGATAGTATTTTGCTTGTCTATGTTGTTGTAGATAGATGGCCCGTGTTGTTGTTCCGTTGAATTTTAATGTGTTTCTTGAGAAAGGAAAGTTGAAAGATGATGGTAGCAATTACACGGACTGGGTCTATAACTTGAGGATTATCCTCAGTGCTGCACAAAAGAATTACGTCCTGGAAGCTCTGCTGGGTGCCAGGCCTGCTGCAGATGCAACGGCAGACGTTGTGAACGTCTGGTAGAGCAAATCTGATGACTACTCGATAGTTCAGCGTGCCATGCTTTACGCCTTAGAACCGGGACTTCAATGATGTTTTGTACGTCATGGAGCATATGAGATGTTCCAGGAGTTGAAGTTAATATTTCAAGAAAATGCCCGAATTGAGAGATATGAAGTCTCCAATAAGTTCTATAGCTGCAAGATGGAGGAGAGTAGTTCTGTCAGTGAACATATACTCAAAATGTCTGGGTATAATAATCACTTGATTCAACTGGGAGTTAATCCTCCTGATGATAGTGTCATTGATAGAATTCTTCAATCGCTGCCACCAAGCTACAAGAGCTTCATGATGAACTATAATGTGCAAGGGATGAATAAGACAATTCCCGAGCTCTTCGCGATGCTAAAGGCTGCGGAGGTAGAAATCAAAAAGGAGCATCAAGTGTTGATGGTTAACAAGACCTCCAGTTTCAAGAAAAATGGTATATGGAAGAATAAGTGGAACTTCAAGAAGAACATCAAACAAGTTGCTGCTCAGGAGAAGAAACCCATGTCTGGACCTAAGCCCAAGACTGAGTGCTTCCACTGCAAAGGGACTGGTCACTGGAAGCGGAACTTCCCCAAGTATTTAGCGTATAAGAAGGATGGGAAGGTGAACAAAGGTATATGTGATATACATGTTATTTATGTGTACCTTACTAATGCTCGCAGTAGCACCTGTGTATTTGATACTGGTTCTATTGCTAATATTTGCAACTCGAAACAGGGACTACGGATTAAGTGAAGATTGGCTAAGGATGAGGTGACGATGCACGTGGGAAATGGTTCCAAAGTCGATGTGATCGCGGTCGGCACGCTACCTCTACATCTACCTTCGGGATTATTTTTAGACCTGAATAATTGTTATTTGGTGCCGGCGTTGAGCATGAACATTATATCTGGATCTTGTTTGATGCGAGACAGTTATTCATTTAAATCAGAGAATAATGGTTGTTCTATTTATACGAGTAATATCTTTTATGGTCATGCACCGTTGAAGAGTGGTCTATTTATATTAAATCTCGATAGTAGTGACCCACATATTCATAATATTGAAACCAAAAGATGTAGAGTTAATAACGATAGTGCAACTTATTTGTGGCACTGCCGTTTAGGTAATATTGGTATAAAGCGCATGAAGGAACTCCATACTTATGGACTTTTGGAATCACTTGATTATGAATCACTTGGTACTTGCGAACCATGCCTCATGGCAAGATGACTTAAACACCATTTCCCGGAACAATGGAGCATGCAGCAGATTTGTTGGAGATCATACATACTGATGTATGTGGTCCGATGAATGTTGGGGCTTGCGGCGGGTATCGTTATTTTCTCACCTTCACAGATGATTTGAGCAGATATGGGTATATCTACTTAATGAAACATAAGTCTGAAACATTTGAAAAGTTCAAAGAATTTCAGAGTGAAGTAGAAAATCATCGTAACAAGAAAATAAAGTTTCTACGATCTGATCGTGGAGGAGAATATTTGAGTTACGAGTTTGGTCTTCATTTGAAACAATGCGGAATAGTTTCGCAACTCACGCCACCTGGAACACCACAACGTAATGGTATGTCCGAACATCATAATCGCACTTTACTAGATATGGTGCGGTCTATGATGTCTCTTACTGATTTACCGCTATCATTTTGGGGT
Organism: Triticum aestivum; assembly: GCF_018294505.1. Classification (NCBI taxonomy): domain Eukaryota; kingdom Viridiplantae; phylum Streptophyta; class Magnoliopsida; order Poales; family Poaceae; genus Triticum; species Triticum aestivum. The sequence continues at coordinate 689,255,600 of NC_057795.1, forward strand.
TATGCTTTAGAGGCGGCTGCATTCACAGTAAATAGGGCACCAACGAAATCAGTTAAGATAACGCCTTATGAACTATGGTTTGGCAAGAAACCAAAGTTGTTGTTTATTAAAGTTTGGGGCTGCGATGCTTATGTGAAAAAACTTCTACCTGATAAGCTCAAACCCAAATCGAAGAAATGTGTCTTCATAGGATACCCAAAGGAGACTGTTGGGTACACCTTCTATCACAGATCCGAAGGCAAGACATTTGTTGCTAAATTTGGATCCTTTCTAGAGATGGAGTTTCTCTCAAAAGAAGCGAGTGGGCGGAAAGTAGAACTTGATGAGGTAACTGTACCTGCTCCCTTATTGGAAAGTAGTTCATCACAGAAATATGTTCCTATGACTTCTACTCCAATTAGTGAGGTAGCTAATGATGATGATCATGAAACTTCAGATAAAGTTACTACCGAAGCTCCTATGTCAACTAGAGTAAGATCCGCACCAAAGTGGTATGGTAATCCTATTCTGTAGGTCATGTTACTTGACCATGACGAACCTACGAACTACGAGGAAGCGATGATGAGCCCAGATTCCGCAAAATGGCTTGAAGCCATGAAATCTGAGATGGGATCCATGTATGAGAACAAAGTGTGGACTTTGGTTGACTTGCCCGATGATCGGCAAGCCATCGAGAATGAATGGATCTTCAAGAAGAGGACTGACGCTGATGGTAATGTTACTATCTACAAAGCTCAACTTGTTGCGAAAGGTTTTCGACAAGTTCAAGGGGTTGACTACGATGAGACTTTCTCACCCGTAGAGATGCTTAAGTCTGTCCGAATCATGTTAGCAATGACCATTTTATGATTATGAAATTTGGCAAATGGATGTCAAAACTGCATTCCTAAATGGATTTCTAGAAGAAGAATTGTATATGATGCAACCAGAAGGTTTTGTCGATCCGAAAGGTGTTGAGAAAGTGTGCAAGCTCCAGCGACCCATTTATGGACTGGTGCAAGCATCTCGGAGTTGGAATAAACGCTTTGATAGTGTGATCAAATCATATGGTTCTATACAGACTTTTGGAGGAGCCTGTATTTAAAAGAAAGTGAGTGGGATCTATGTAGCATTTCTAATATTATATGTGGATGACATATTGTTGATTGGAAATGATATAGAATTTCTGGATAGCATAAAAGGATACTTGAGTAAAAGTTTTTCAATGAAAGACCTCGGTGAAGCTGCTTACATATTGGGCATCAAGATCTATAGAGGTAGATCAACACGCTTAATTGGACTTTCACAAAGCACATACCTTGATAAAGTTTTGAAGAAGTTCAAAATAGATCAAGCAAAGAAAGGGTTCTTGTCTGTATTACAAGGTGTGAAGTTGAGTGATACGTCTCCAACAAATCTATAATTTTTGATTGTTCCATGCTATTATATTACCTATTTTGGATGCTTATGGGCTTTATTCTACATATTTATATCATTTTTGGGACTAACCTACTAACTGGAGGCCCAGCCCATATTGCTGTTTTTTTGCCTATTTCAGTATTTCAAAGAAAAGGAATATCAAACGGAGTCCAAATGGAATGAAACCTTCGGGAGCGTTATTTTTGGAACAAATCTGATCCGGAGAGCCTGGAGTGCAAGTCAAGAAAGCTCCAAAGGCCCCACGAGATAGGAGGGCGCCCCCCCTAGGGCGCGCCCCCTGTCTCGTGGGCCCCTCGGGCATCCACCGACGTACTTCTTATTCCTATATATACCTACGGACCCCGAAAACATCCGGGGCACCACAAAACATAATTTCCACCACCGTAACCTTCTGTATCCACGAGATCCCATCTTGGAGCCTTCGCCGGCACTCCGCCGGAGGGGGAATCGACCATGGAGGGCCTTTACATCAACATCCTTGCCCCTCCTATGAGTTGTGAGTAGTTTACCACAGACCTACGGGTCCATAGTTATTAGCTAGATGGCTTCTTCTCTCTTTTTGGATCTCCATACAATGTTCTCTCCCTCTCTTGTGGAGATCTATTCGATGTAATCTCTTTTTGCAGTGTGTTTGTCAAGATTCGATGAATTATGAGTTTATGATTAGATTTATCTATGTTTATTAATTGAATCTTCTCTGAATTCTTTTATGTATGATTGAGTTATCTTTGCAAGTCTCTTCGAATTATCGGTTTGGTTTGGCCTACTAGATTGATCTTTCTTGCCATGGGAGAAGTGCTTAGCTTTGGGTTCAATCTTGCGGTGTTCTTACCCAGTGACAGAAAGGGTTGCAAGACACGTATTCTATTGTTGCCATCGAGGATAACAAGTTGGGGTTTATATCATATTGCATGACTTTATCCCTCTACATCATATCATCTTGCTTAATGCTTTACTCCGTTCTTATGAACTTAATACTCTAGATGCATGCTGGATAGCGGTCGATATGTGGAGTAATAGTAGTAGATGCAGGTAGGAGTCGGTCTACTTATTTTGGATGGGATGCCTATATACATGATCATGGCTAGATAACGTCATAATTATTCGCTTTTCTATCAATTGCTTGACGGTAACTTGTTCACCCACCGTAATACTTATGCTCTCGAGAGAAGCCTCTAGTGAAACCTATGGCCCCCGGGTCTATCTCTTATCTTATTTGATTTCAATCTACTTTTATTTGCATCTTTACTTTCTTGCATCTATATTATAAAATACCAAAAATATATTTATCTTATCATACTATCTCTATCAGATCTCACTTTCGCAAGTGGCCGTGAAGGGATTGACAACCCCTTTATTGCGTTGGTTGTGAGTTCTCAGTTTGTTTGTGTAGGTACGTGGGACTTTTGAGGAGCCTCCTACTTGATTGATACCTTGGTTCTCAAAAACTGAGGGAAATACTTACACTACACTTTGCTGCATCACCCCCTCCTCTTCGGGGAAAACCAACACTAGCTCAAGACGTAGCAAGAAGGATTTCTGGCGCCCTTGCCGGGGAGGTCTTCGCTCAAGTCAAGACATACCAAGTACCCATCACAAACTCATCTCCCTCGCATTTACATTATTTGCCATTTGCTTCTCGTTTTCCTCTCCCCCACTTCACCCTTGCCATTTTATTCACCCTCTCTTTCCCAATCTCCTTCTCTCATTTCGCTCACCTTTTTCTGTTGCCCATGTGTTTGCTTGCTATGGCTAGTTCCTTGTCCGCTCCTTTGTCTCCCGATTTTGAAGTCCTTCACTTCAAGCAAAGGCAAGGAGAAAATTTGAAAGATGCTTGGTATAGGATGATGGAATCTTATCGCGAGTGCACCCTAGAGGTGAACTTTAGAATTCTTCTTCGCAATTTTTATGTTGGGCTAAACATGACGCATAGACAACTCTTGGAGTGCATTGCCAAGGGAAACTTTATTGAAATTGATCCTATTATTGCGCATGAAATTATAGAGGGAATAGTTGGAACACTACCTTAAAAGGGAGGGCCACATCCTACCCAAGAAGAAACCCAAGTGTTTGGAAAGATTTGCGAAGTAACAAAAAATTTACAAAAATCTCATGAGCCTCTTAAAAGTGTCAGCAGAAATCTTCACCGCATGAATATGTTGATTACCCTTTTTAATGAGCGGTTGGATTCTTTGGATCTTAAAATTTCCGAGTATGAAGGGAAACGTAAAGAACCTCCCGGATTCGAGCATGACGCCGCTAAGAAACTGAAAGCCAAAGATGACACTTGTTAGATCTATCCTTGCTTTTATGCCTAGCTAGGGGCGTTAAACGATAGCGCTAGTTGGGAGGCAACCCAATTTTCTTTGTGTTCTTTGTTTTTGTTCCTGTTTAGTGTTAAATTTTGTTTCTACTTTCTGTTTAGATGTGTTTTTATCTTTTGTTTAGTGTTTGTGCCAAGTAGAACCTATAGGATAAACTATGATGATGGTTGATTTGATTCTGCTGAAAAACAGAAACTTTGCGCTCACGAGAAACAATTCAATAAATCACAGGAAAGAGGTTTTGCATTGATTCTTTTTTCTGCTGTTCAATAAAATTTGTTTCCAGTACGTACTAGTTTTGTAGGATTTTTAGAGTTCCAGAAGTTTGCGTTAGTTACAGATTGCTACAGACTGTTCTATTTTTGACAGATTCTGCTTTTCATGTGTTGTTTGCTTATTTAAATGCATCTATGGCTAATAAATTAGTTTATAAACCATAAGGAAGTTGGAATACAGTAGGTTTAACACCAAAATAAATAAAGCATGATTTCATTACAGTACCTTATGTGGTGGTTTTGTTTTCTTTCACTAACGGAGCTTATAAGATTTCCTGTTTAGTTTTGTGTTGTGAAGTTTTCAAGTTTTGGGTAAAGCTTTTATGGACTATGGAATGAAGAGTGGCAAGAGCATAAGCTTGGGGATGCTTATGGCACCCCAAGATATTCAAAAATAGCCAGAATCCTAAGCCTGGGGATGCCCCGGGAAGGCATCCCCTCTTTTGTCTTCGTTCATTGGTAACTTTACTTGGAGCTATAATTTTATTCGCTACATGATATGTGTTTTGCTTGGAGCGTCGTGTATTATATTGGTCTTTGCTTGTTAGTTTACCACAATCATCCTTGCTGTAACACACCTTTTTGGAGAAGCCTATTTGATTAGAATTTGCTAGAATACTCTATGTGCTTCACTTATATCTTCTAAGCTTGATAGTTTTTGCTCTAGTGCTTCACTTATATCTTTTTGAGCATGGTGGTGGATTAATTTTATAGAAATTTCTAGTCTCTCATGATGCACTTATATTATTTTGAGAGTCTCTTAGAACAGCATGGTATTTGCTTTGGTTTTAATTTGGTCCTAGAATGATGAGCATCCAAGTTGGGTATAATAAAAACTATCATAGAAAGTGAATTGGATGCTATGATCAATTTGATGCTTGATAATTGTTTTGCGATATGCAGGTAGTAATATTAAAGTCATGCTAGTTGGGTGATTATGGATTCAAAGAATGCTTGTGTTGAAGTTTGTGATTCCTGTAACATGCACGTATGGTGAACCACTTTGTGATGAAGTTGGAGCACACTTTTATTTATTGATTGTCTTCCTTATGAGTGGCAGTCGGGGACGAGCGATGGTCTTTTCCTACCAATCTATCCCCCTAGGAGCATGCGTGTAGTGCTTTGGTTTTTGATGAATTCTAAATTTTTACAACAAGTATATGAGTTCTTTTGATTAATGTTGAGTCCATGGATCATACGCACTCCTTTCACCCCTCCATTATTGCTAGCCTCTCTTGTATCGTGCAACTTTCGCCGGTACCATACACCCACCTTATACCTTCCTCAAAACAGCCACCATACCTACCTGTTATGGCATTTCCATAGCCATTCCGAGATATATTGCCATGCAACTTTCCACCGTTCCGTTCATATGAGACACATTACTTCTATTGCTCTTTGCATGATCATGTAGTTGACATCGTATTTGTGGCAAAGCCACCATCATATTCTTCATACATGTCGCTCTTGATTCATTGCATATCCCGGTATACCGCCGGAGGCATTCACCTAGAGTCATATCTTGTTCTAGCTTTGAGTTGTCAATCCATAAAAGTGTGATGATATTCATTATTAGAGCATTTCCCAGTGAGGAAAGGATGATGAAGACTATGATTCCCCCACAAGTCGGGATGAGACTTCGGACTTTGCAAAAAGAAAAAAAAAGGCCAAAAAAAAGAGAAGGCCGAAAAGAAAAAAAAGAAAAATAAAGAAAAAAGAAAGAAAAAAAGAAAAGAAAAGAAAAAAAGAATGAGAGAAAAAGAGAGAAGGGACAATACTACTATCTCTTTTTCCACACTTGTGCTTCAAAATAGCACCATGATCTTCATGATAGAGAGTCTCATATGTTGTCACTTTCATATAATACTGGGAATTTTTCATTATAGGACTTGGCTTGTATATTCCAATGATGGGCTTCCTCAAAATGCCCTAGGTCTTCGTGAGCGAGCAAGTTGGATGCACACCCACTAGTTTTCTTTTGTTGAGCTTTCATATATTTATAGCTCTAGTGCATCCGTTGCATGGCAATCCCTACTCACTCACATTGATATCTATTAATGGGATCTCCATAGCCCGTTGATACGCCTAGTTGATGTGAGACTATCTTCTCCTTTTTTGTCTTCTCCACAACCACCGTTCTATTCCACATATAGTGCTATGTCCATGGCTCACGCTCATGTATTGCGTGAAAGTTGAAAGAGTTTGAAATTATTAAAGTATGAAACAATTGCTTGGCTCGTCATCGGGGTTATGCATGATTAAATATTTTGCGTGATGAAGATAGAGCATAGCCAGACTATATGATTTTGTAGGGATAACTTTCTTTTGGCCATGCTATTTTGAGAAGACATGATTACTTGCTTAGTATGCTTGAAGTATTACTATTTCTTATGTCAATATGAACTTTTATTTTGTATTATTTGGATCTGAACATTCATGCCCCAATGAAAGAAATTACATTATGAATTATGCTAGGTAGCGTTCCACATCAAAAATTCTCTTTTTATCATTTACTTACTCGAGGACGAGCAGGAATTAATCTTGGGGATGCTTGATACGTCTCCAATGTATCTATAATTTTTGATTGTTCCATGCTATTATATTACCTGTTTTGGATGCTTATGGGCTTTATTCTACATATTTATATCATTTTTGGGACTAACCTACTAACCGGAGGCCCAGCCTTGCCTATTTCAGTATTTCGAAGAAAAGGAATATCAAACGGAGTCCAAACGGAATGAAACATTCGGGAGCGTTGTTTTTGGAACAAATATGATCCGGAGAGCCTAGAGTGCAAGTCAAGAAAGCTCCAAAGGCCCCACGAGATAGGAGGGCGCCCCCCCTGTAGGGCGTGCCTCTTGTCTCGTGGGCCCCTCAGGCATCCACCGACGTACTTCTTCTTCCTATATATACCTACGGACCCCGAAAACATCCAGGGGCACCACGAAACACAATTTCCACCACCGTAACCTTCTGTATCCGTGAGATCCCATCTTGGAGCCTTCGTCGGCACTCTGCCGGAGGGGGAATCGACCACGGAGGGCCTCTATATCAACATCCTTGCCCCTGCTATGAGTTGTGAGTAGTTTACCACAGACCTACAGGTCCATAGTTATTATCTAGATGGCTTCTTCTCTCTTTTTGCATCTCAATACAATGTTCTCCCCCTCTCTTGTGGAGATCTATTCGATGTAATCTCTTTTTGCTGTGTGTTTGTCAAGATCCGATGAATTGTGAGTTTATGATCAGAGTTATCTATGGTTATTAATTGAATCTTCTCTGAATTCTTTTATGTATGATTGAGTTATCTTTGCAAGTCTCTTCAAATTATCGGTTTGGTTTGGCCTACTAGATTGATCTTTCTTGCCATGGGAGAAGTGCTTAGCTTTGGGTTCAATCTTGCGGTGTTCTTACCCAGTGACAGAAAGGGTTGCAAGACACGTATTGTATTGTTGCCATCGAGGATAACAAGTTGGGGTTTATATCATATTGCATGAGTTTATCCCTCTACATCATATCATCTTGCTTAATGCGTTACTCCATTCTTATGAACTTAATACTCTAGATGCATGCTGGATAGCGGTCGATGTGTGGAGTAATAGTAGTAGATGCAGGCAGGAGTTGGTCTACTTGTTTTGGATGTGATGCCTATATACATGATCATGCCTAGATAACGTCATAATTATTCGCTTTTCTATCAATTGCTTGACAATAATTTGTACACCCACCGTAATACTTATGCTCTCAAGAGAAGCCTCTAGTGAAACCTATGGACCCCGGGTCTATCTCTTATCTTATTTGCTTTCAATCTACTTTTATTTTCATCTTTACTTTCTTGTATCTATATTATAAAATACCAAAAATATATTTATCTTATCATACTATCTCTATCAGATCTCACTTTCGCAAGTGGCCGTGAAGGGATTGACAACCCCTTTATTGCCTTGGCTGCAAGTTCTCAGTTTGTTTGTGTAGGTGCGCGGGACTTTTGAGGAGCCTCCTACTAGATTGATACCTTGGTTCTCAAAAACTGAGGGAAATACTTACGCTACACTTTGCTGCATCAACCTCTCCTCTTCGGGGAAAACCAACGCTAGCTCAAGACGTAGAATAGAGTCAGACTCAATGGTCGACCACTATAGAAGATAGAGAGAAAATGAAAGATGTTCCCTATGCTTCAGCCATAGGCTCTATCATGTATGCAATGCTGTGTACCAAACCTGATGTGTGCCTTGCTATTAGTTTAACAGGGAGGTACCAAAGTAATCTAGGAGTGAATCACTAGACATCGGTCAAGAACATCCTGAAATACCTGAAAAGGACTAAGGATATATTTCTCGTTTATGGAGGTGACAAAGAGGTACTCATAAATTGTTACGTCGATGCAAGCTTTGACACTGATCCGGACGATTCTAAATTGCAAACCGGATACGTGTTTATATTGAACGGTGGAGCTATCAGTTGGTGCAGTTCTAAACAAAGTGTCGTGGCGGGATCTACATGTGAAGCGGAGTACATAGGTGCTTCAGAAGTAGCAAATGAAGGAGTCTGGATGAAGGAGTTCATATCCGATCTTGGTGTCATACCTAGTGCAACGGGTCCAATGAAAATCTTTTGTGACAATACTGGTGCAATTGCCTTGGCAAAGGAATCCATATTTCACAAGAGAACCAAGCACATAAAGAGACACTTCAATTCCATCTAGGATTAAGTCCAGGTGGGAGACATAGAGATTTGAAAGATACATACGGATATGAATGTTGCAGACCCTTGACTAAGCCTCTTCCATGAGCAAAACATGATCAGCACCAAGACTCCATAGGTGTTAGAATCATTACTGTGTAATCTAGATTACTAACTCTAGTGCAAGTGGGAGACTGAAGGAAATATGCCCTAGAGGCAATAATAAAGTCATTATTTATTTCCTCATATCATGATAAATGTTTATTATTCATGCTAGAATTGCATTAACCGGAAACAGAATACATGTGTGATACATAGACAAACATAGTGTCACTAGTATGCCTCTACTTGACTTGCTCGTTAATCAAAGATGGCTAAATTTCCTAACCATAGACATGAGTGGTCATTTTATTAACGGGAGCACATCATTAGGGGAGTGATGTGATTGACTTGACCCATTCCGTTAGCTTAGCACTTGATCATTTAGTATGTTGCTATTGCTTTCTTCATGACTTATACATGTTCCTATGACTATGAGATTATGCAACTCCCGTTTACCGGAGGAACACTTTGTGTGCTACCAAACGTCACAAGGTAACTGGGTGATTATAAAGGTGCTCTACAGGTGTGTCCGAAGGTACTTGTTGAGTTAGCATATTTCGAGATTAGGATTTGTCACTCCGATTCGAGGAGAGGTATCTTTGGGCCCTCTCGGTAATGCACATCACTATAAGCCTTGCAAGCAATGTGACTAATGAGTTAGTTGCGGGATGATGCATTACATAACGAGTAAAGAGACTTGCCGGTGACGAGATTGAACTAGGTATTGAGATACCAATGATTGAATCTCGGGCAATTAACATACCCATGACAAAGGGTACAACGTATGTTGTTATGCGGTTTGACCAATGAAGATCTTCCTAGAATATGTGGGAACTGATACGTTTCCAATGTATCTATAATTTTTGATTGTTCGGTGCTATTATATTACCTGTTTTGGATGTTTATGGGCTTTATTTTACACATTTATATCATTTTTGGGACTAACCTACTAATCGGGGGCCCAGCCCATATTACTGTTTTTTGCCTATTTCAGTATTTCGAAGAAAAGGAATATCAAATGGAGTCCAAACGGAATGAAACCTTCGGGAGCGTGATTTTTGGACGAACGTGATCCGGAGAACTTGGAGTGCAAGTCAAGAAGCAAACGAGGTGGCCAGGAGATAGGAGGGCGCGCCCACCCCTCCTGGGCGCGCCCCTGTCTCCTAGGCTTCTCGAGCAGCCACCGACGTACTTCTTCCTCCTATATAAGACTACGTACCCCAAAAATATCCAGGGAGCCACCGAAGAAATATTTCCTCCACCGTAACCTTCTGTATCCGCGAGATCCCATCTTGGAGACGTCGTCGGCGTTCTACCGGATGGGGAATCCACCACGGAGGGCTTCTACATCAACACCATAGCCCTTTCGATGAGTTGTGAGTAGTTTACCACAGACCTTCGGGTCCATAGTTATTAGCTAGATGGGTTCTTCTCTCTTTTTGGATCTCAATACAATGTTCTACCCCTCTCTTGTGGAGATCTATTTGATGTAAACTCTTTTTGCAGTGTGTTTCCCGAGATCCGATGAATTGTGGGTTTATGATCAAGTTTATCTATGAGTAATATTTGAATCTTCTCTGAATTCTTTTATGTATGATCGAGTTATCTTTGCAAGTCTCTTCGAATTATTGGTTTGGTTTGGCCTACTAGATTGATCTTTCTTTCCATGGGAGAAGTGCTTAGCTTTGGGTTCAATCTTGCGGTGTCCTTACCAAGTGACAGAAAGGGTTGCAAGGCACGTATTGTATTGTTTCCATCAAGGATAAAAAGATGGGGTTTATATCATATTGCTTGAGTTTATCCCTCTACATCATGTCATCTTATTTAATGTGTTACTTTGTTCTTATGAACTTAATACTCTAGATGCATGCTGGATAGCGGTCGATGTGTGGAGTAATATTAGTAGATGCAGGCAGGAGTCGGTCTACTTGTCACGGACATGATGCCTATATACATGATCATGCCTAGATATCTCATAATTATTCACTTTTCTATCAATTGCTCGATAGTAATTTGTTCACCCACCGTAATACTTTTGTTATCTTGAGAGAAGCCTCTAGTGAAACCTATGGCCCCCGGGTCTATCTTTTATCATATGAGTTTTCAATCTACTTTTATTTGAATCTTTACTTTTTGCATCTATATTATAAAATACCAAAAATATATTTATCTTATCATATTATCTCTATCAGATCTCACTTTCGCAAGTGGCCGTGAAGGGATTGACAACCCCTTTATCGCGTTGGTTGCGAGTTCTTTATTTGTTTGTGTAGGTTCGTGGGACTTGTGAGGATCCTCCTACTGGATTGATACATTGGTTCTCAAAAACTGAGGGAAACACTTACGCTACTGTGCTGCATCACCCTTTCCTCTTCAAGGAAAACCAACGCAAGCTCAAGACGTAGCAAGAAGGATTTCTGGCGCCATTGCCGGGGAGGTCTTTGCTCATGGCAAGACATACCAAGTACCCATCACAAACTCATCTCCCTCGCATTTACATTATTTTCCATCTGCCTCTCGTTTTCCTCTCCCCCACTTCGCCCTTGCCGTTTTATTCGCCCTCTCTTTCCCAATCTCTCTTACTTGTCCGCTTTCGCTTGCCTTTTTCTGTTTGCTCGTGTGTTAGATCATTTACGTTGTCATTATGGCTAGTCCTCCTATCCTTGTTATCACCCCCGAACATGAAATTCTCAATTTAAGCAAAGGGAGGGAGAAAATTTAAAAGATGCTTGGCATAGAATTTGCAATGCTCAAAATAAATCCACTAGGAAGCTTTCTACTTCCATTCTTCTTCGCAATTTTTATGTAGGCATTACTCCTTGGAATAGATGCGTTCTTGATACCGTTACCGGAGGGGATTTCTTGAGTAGCCATACGTTTGATGCTTATAATGCTATGTTAGATTTGTTTGGCCCACCACCTCTCTTGGTTAATGGAACTGTTTTAACTTTAGAACATGTGATGCAACGGCTTGAGATTATTGAAAATAAATTTGCCACTTTTGATTTAATTGAAAATTTGGATAAAAAGATTCATAATCAGATTACCCAATACGGATCTAGGGTTGGAGTTACTTTGAAAAATCTTAAAGAGAAAGAACTTATAGTTAATGAAAAAATAGATCTAGATTCTGCAAGAATCAGTAAACTTGGGGATATCATTACTAACTTAGGTTCCGCGTTTTCTTCCATGAAAAACGCTCCAAAACCCCCTACCAAAACTGCCAAGTTTATTTATGTTCCTAAAAATAAGGGTGAATCTTCTAGTAAGGGAGACACGGATCTCAAATCCACAAGTGTTCATCCCAATCATCTCTCTATCTTTAAGGAACCTTTTGCTACAAACAAATTTCTTGAATTTTTGCCTAAAGGTTTAATCATTGCTAAAAAGGGAGAAACCACTAAAGATTATAAGTGCTCTATTGAGGAATCAAGTGCCAAAGATGGCACTACATAGATCTATATTCGCTTTTATGCCTAGCTAGGGGCGTTAAACGATAGCGCTAGTTGGGAGGCAACCCAATTTTCTTTGTGTTTTTTGTTTTAGTTCCTGTTTAGTAATAAATTTTGCATCTACTTTCTGTTTAGATGTGTTTTCATGTTTTAATTAGTGTTTGTGCCACGTAGAACCTATAGGATAACCTATGATGATAGTTGATTTGATTCTGCTGAAAAACAGAAACTTTCCACTGACGAGAAAAAAATCAATAAATCACAGGAACGAGCTTTTGCATTGATTATTTTTTCTGCTGTTCAATAAACAAATTGTTTAGGACGTACTAGTTTGGTAGGACTTCTAAAGTTCCAGAAGTTTGCGTTAGTTACAGATTCCTACAGACTGTTCTGCTTTTGACAGATTCTGTTTTTGTGTGTTGTTTGCTTATTTTAATGCATCTATGGCTAGTATTAAGTGGTATGAACCATAGAGAACCTGGAATACAGTAGGTTTAACACCAATATAAATAAAGAATGAGTTCATTACAGTACCTTATGTGGTGGTTTTGTTTTCTTTCACTAACGGAGCTTATGAGATTTCCTGTTGAGTTTTGTGTTGTGAAGTTTTCAAGTTTTGGGTAAAGATTTGATGGACTATGGAATAAGGAGTGGAAAAAGCCTAAGCTTGGGGATGCCCATGGCACCCCAAGATATTCTAGGATAGCCAAAATCCTAAGCTTGGGGATGCCCCAGGAAGGCATCCCCTCTTTTGTCTTTGTTCATTGGTACATTTACTTGAGCTATATTTTTATTCGCCACATGATATGTGTTTTGCTTGGAGTGTCGTGTATTATATTAGTCTTTGCTTTTTAGTTTTCAACAATCATCCTTGCTGTAACACACCTTTTGGGAGAAGCCTACTTGATTGAAATTTATTAGAATACTCTATGTGCTTCACTTATATCTTTTGAGCTAGATAATTTTTGCTCTAGTGCTTCACTTATATCTTTTAGAGCAGGCGGTGGATTAATTTCGAAGAAATTGTTGATCTCTCATGCTTCACTTATATTATTTTGAGAGTCTTTTAGAACAGAATGGTATTTTCTATGGTTATAAATTGGTCCTAGAATGATGAGCATCTAAGTTGGGTATAATAAAAACTATCATAGGAAGTGAATTGGATGCTATGATCAATGTGATACTTGATAATTGTTTTGAGATATGAAGCTAGTGATATTAAAGTCATGCTAGTTGGGTGATTCTGAATTTAAAGAATGCTTGTGTTGAAGTTAGCAAGTCTAGTAGCATGCACGTATGGTTAAAGTTGTGTAACAAATTTGAAACATGAAGTGTACCTGGTTTGTGCATCCTTATGAGTGGCGGTCGGGGACGAGCGATGGTCTTTTCCTACCAATCTATCCCTGTAGGAGCATGCGCGTAGTGCTTGGTTTTTGATGACTTCTAATTTTTTTCAATAAGTATATGAGTTCTTTTGACTAATGTTGAGTCCATGGATTATACGCACTTTTACCTTTCCATCATTGCTAGCCTCTTCGATACCGTGCATTGCCCTTTCTCACCTTGAGAGTTGGTGCAAACTTCGCTAGTGCATCCAAACCCCGTGATATGATACACTCTATCACACATAAACCTCCTTATATCTTCCTCAAAACATCCACCATACCTACCTATTTATGGCATTTCCATAGCCATTCCGAGATATATTGCCATGCAACTTTCCACCGTTCCGTTTATCATCATCATGACATACATTACTTTTGTCATATTGCCATTGCATGATCATGTAGTTGACATCGTATTTGTGGCAAAGCCACCATGCATGATTTTTCATACATGTCACTCTTGATTCAATGCACCATCCCGTTACAACGCCGGAGGCATTCATATAGAGTCATATCTTGTTCTACTTTCGAGTTGTAACTCATGTGTTGTAATCAATAAAAGTGTGATGATCATCATTATTAGAGCATTGTCCCATAAAAAAAAGAAAGGCCAAAAGAAAAAAAAAGAAAGGCCAAAGAAAAAAAAGAAAAAGAAAGAAAAAAAGAAAGAAAAAAAGAAAATAAATAAAAAGGGGTAATGTTACTATCTCTTTTTCCACACTTGTGCTTCAAAGTAGCACCATGTTCTTCATATAGTCTCATATATTGTGCTTCAAAGTAGCACCATGTTTTTTATATAGAGAGTCTCATATGTTGTCACTTTCATATACTAGTGGGAATTTTTCATTATAGAACTTGGCTTGTATATTCCTACGATGGGCTTCCTCAAATGCCCCCGGTCTTCGTGAGCAAGCAAGTTGGATGCACACCCACTAGTTTTCTTTTGTAGAGCTTTCATTCATTTATAGCTCTAGTGCATCCATTGCATGGCAATCCGTACTCCTCATGTTGACATCAATTGATGGGCATCTCCATAGCTCGTTGATTATCCTCGTCAATGTGATACTTGTTGGAAATATGCCCTAGAGGCAATAATAAAAGGATTATTATTATATTTCCTTCTTCATGATAATTGTCTATTATTCATGCTATAATTGTGTTATCCGGAAATCATAATACATGTGTGAATACATAGACCACAACATGTCCCTAGTAAGCCTCTAGTTGACTAGCTCATTGATCAACTGATAGTCATGGTTTCCTGACTATGGACATTGGATGTCGTTGATAACGGGATCACATCATTAGGAGAATGATGTGATGGACAAGACCCAATCCTAAGCATAGCACAAGATCGTGTAGTTCGTTTGCTAGAGCTTTTCCAATGTCAAGTATCATTTCCTTAGACCATGAGATCGTGTAACTCCCGGATACCGTAGGAGTGCTTTGGGTGGACCAAACGTCACAACGTAACTGGGTGACTATAAAAGTATACTACTGGTATCCCCAAAAGTATCTGTTGGGTTGACACGGATCGAGACTGGGATTTGTCACTCCGTATGACAGAGAGGTATCTCTGGGCCCACTCGGTAATGCATCATCATAATGAGCTCAATGTGACCAAGTGTTTGGTCACGGGATCATGCATTACGGTACGAGTAAAGTGACTTGCCGGTAACGAGATTGAACGAGGTATTGGGATACAGACGATCGAATCTCGGGCAAGTAACGTACCGATTGACAAAGGGAATTGTATACGGGATTACTTGAATCCTCGACATCGTGGCTCATCCTATGAGATCATCGAGGAGCATGTGGGAGCCAACATGGGTATCCATATCCCGCTGTTGGTTATTGACCGGAGAGTCGTCTCGGTCATGTCTGCATGTCTTCCGAACCCGTAGGGTCTACACACTTAAGGTTCGGTGACGCTAAGGTTGTAGAGATATTAGTATGCGGTAACCCGAAAGTTGTTCGGAGTCCCGGATGAGATCTCGGATGTCATGAGGAGTACCGGAATGGTCCGGAGGTAAAGAATTGTATATAGGAAGTCCATTTTCGGCCATCGGGAAAGTTTCGGGGGTCACCGGTATTGTACCGGGACCACCGGAAGGGTCACGGGGGTCTACCGTGTGGGGCCACCTATCCCGGAGGGCCCCATGGGATGAACTGGGGAAGGGAACCAGCCCCTGGTGGGCTGGTGCATGCCCCTTGGGCTTCCCCCTGCGCCTAGGGTTGGAAACCCTAGGGGTGGGGGCGCCCAACTTGGCTTGGGGGGCAAGCCACCCCCCTTGCCCCCCCTTGAGATCCAATAACTAGGGGGCCGGTGCCCCCCCAGGGCCCCTATACAGAGAAGGGGGAGGGAGGGCTGTGCTCCCCTGCTCCTGGCGCCTCCCTCTCCCTCCGCACCACCTCTCCCTCTCGCTGAGCTTGGCGAAGCCCTGCCGAGATCACCGCTACTTCCACCACCACGCTGTTGTGCTGCTGGATCTCCATCAACCTCTCCCTCCCATTTCTATATAAAGAGGAGGAGACGTCTTCCCAACCATACGTGTGTTGAACGCGGAGGTGCCGTCCGTTCGGCACTAGGATCTCCGGTGATTTGGATCACGACGAGTACGACTCCCTCAACCCCGTTCTCTTGAACGCTTCCGCTCGCGATCTACAAGGGTATGTAGATGCACTCCTCTCTCGTTGCTAGATGACTCCATAGATTGATCTTGGTGAAGCGTAGAATTTTTTTATTTTCTGCAACATTCCCCAACAGTGGCATCATGAGCTAGGTCTATGCATAGTTTTTTTTGCACGAATAGAACACAAATTTGTTGTGGGCGTAGATGTTGTCAATTTTCTTGCCACGACTAGTCTTACCTTGTTTCGGCGGCTTCGTGGGCTGAAGTGGCCTGGACCGACCTTACACGTACGCTTACGTGAGACAGGTTCCACCGACTGACATGCACTAGTTGCATAAGGTGGCTAGCGGGTGTCTGTTTCTCCCACTTTAGTCAGATCGGATTCGATGAAAAGGGTCCTTATGAAGGGTAAATAGAAATTGGCATATCACGTTGTGGATTTTACGTAGGTAAGAAACGTTCTTGCTAGAACCCTATTGCAGCCACGTAAAACATGCAACAACAATTAGAGGACGTCTAACTTGTTTTTGCAGCATATGCCTTGTGATGTGATATGACCAAAAGGTTGTGATGAATGATATATATGTGATGTATGAGATCATGTTCTTGTAATAGGAATCACGACTTGCATGTCGATGAGTATGACAACCGGCAGGAGCCATAGGAGTTGTCTTAATTATTGTATGACCTGCGTGTCAATGATTAAACGCCATGTAATTACTTTACTTTATTGCTAAACCGTTAGCCATAGTAGTAGAAGTAATAGTTGGCTAGCAACTTCATGGAGACACGATGATGGTGATCATGATGATGGAGATCATGGTGTCATGCCAGTGACGAAGATGATCATGGCGCCCCGAAGATGGAGATCAAAGGAGCTATATGATATTGGCCATATCATGTCACTATTTGATTGCATGTGATGTTTATCATGTTTTTGCATCTTATTTGCTTAGAACGACGGTAGTAAATAAGATGATACCTCATAATAATTTCAAGAAAGTGTTCCCCCTAACTGTGCGCCATTGCGAAAGTTCGTTGATTCGAAGCACCACGTGATGATCGGGTGTGATAGATTCCAACGTCCACATACAACGGGTGTAAGACAGATTTACACATGCAAAACACTTAGGTTAACTTGACGAGCCTAGCATGTACAGACATGGCCTCGGAACACAAGAGACCGAAAGGTCGAACATGAGTCGTATGGAAGATACGATCAACATGGAGATGTTCACCGATGATGACTAGTCCGTCTCACGTGATGATCAGACACGGCCTAGTTGACTCGGATCATGTATCACTTAGATGACTAGAGGGATGTCTAATCTGAGTGGGAGTTCATTAAATAATTTTATTAGATGAACTTAATTATCATGAACTTAGTCTAAAAACGTTTGCACAATGTCTTGTAGATCAAATGTCCAACGCTCATGTCAACCTCAACTTCAACGCGTTCCTAGAGAAAACCAAGCTGAAAGATGATGGCAGCAACTATATGGACTGGGTCCCAAACCTGAGGATCATCCTCATAGCTGCCAAGAAAGCATATGTCCTAGAAGAACCGCTAGGTGAAGCACCCATCCCAGAGAACCAAGACGTTATGAACGCTTGGCAGTCACGTGCTGATGATTACTCCCTCATTCAGTGCGGCATGCTTTACAGCTTAGAACCGGGGCTCCAAAAGCGTTTTGAGCAACACGGAGCATATGAGATGTTCGAAGAGCTGAAAATGGTTTTCCAAGCTCATGCCCGGGTCGAGAGATATGAAGTCTCCGAAAAGTTCTATAGTTGTAAGATGGAGGAAAATAGTTATCTCAGTGAGCACATACTCAAAATGTCTGGGTTGCACAACCGCTTGTCCCAGCTGGACATTAACCTCCCGGACGAGGCGGTCATTGACAGAATCCTTCAGTCGCTCCCACCTAGCTACAAGAGCTTTGTGATGAACTACAATATGCAGGGGATGGTGAAAACTATTCCTGAAGTATTTTCAATGCTGAAATCAGCGGAGGTGGAAATCAAGAAGGAGCATCAAGTGTTGATGGTCAATAAAACCACTAGTTTCAAGAAAGGCAAGGGTAAGAAGAACTTCAAGAAGGACGACAAGGGAGTTGCCATTCCCAGTAAGCCAGTTGCCGGGAAGAAGCCAAAGAATGGACCCAAGCCTGAGACTGAGTGCTTTTATTGCAAGGGAAAGGGACAGTAGATATAGAACTGCCCCAAATACATAGCGGACAAGAAGGCCGGCAAC
The DNA here is from genome assembly GCF_018294505.1 of Triticum aestivum. Lineage (NCBI taxonomy): Eukaryota > Viridiplantae > Streptophyta > Magnoliopsida > Poales > Poaceae > Triticum > Triticum aestivum. The sequence goes on from NC_057795.1 coordinate 689,274,127, forward strand.
AATAAAGGTATATGTGATATACATGTAATTGATGTGTACCTTACGAGTACTCGTAGTAGCTCCTGGGTATTTGATACCGGTGCGGTTACTCATATTTGTAACTCAAAGCAGGAGCTGCGGAATAAGCGGAGACTGGCGCAGGACGAGGTGACGATGCGCGTCGGGAATGGTTCGAAGGTCGATGTGATCGCCGTCGGCACGCTACCTCTACATTTACCTACGGGATTAGTTTTAAACCTCAATAATTGTTATTTAGTGCCAGCTTTGAGCATGAACATTGTATCTGGATCTCTTTTAATACGAGATGGCTACTCATTTAAATCCGAGAATAATGGTTGTTCTATTTATATGAGAGATATGTTTTATGGTCATGCCCCTCTGGTCAATGGTTTATTCTTGATGAATCTCGAACGTGATGTTACACATATTCATAGTGTGAATACCAAAAGATGTAAGGTTGATAACGATAGTCCCACATACTTGTGGCACTGCTCCCTTGGTCACATTGGTGTCAAGCGCATGAAGAAGCTCCATACTGATGGACTTTTAGAGTCTCTCAATTATTAATCATTTGACACATGCGAACCATGCCTCATGGGCAAAATGACCAAGACTCCGTTCTCCGGAACAATGGAGCGAGCAACCAACTTATTAGAAATCATACATACTGATGTGTGCGGTCCATGAGCGTTGAGGCTCGCGGTGGCTATCGTTATGTTCTCACCCTCACTGATGATTTAAGTAGATATGGGTATGTTTACTTAATGAAACACAAGTCTGAGACATTTGAGAAGTTCAAGGAATTTCAGAATGAGGTAGAGAATCAACTTGACCGAAAAATAAAGTTTTTACGATCAGATCATGGAGGAGAATACTTAAGTCACGAATTTGGTACGCACTTAAGGAAATGTGGAATTGTTTCACAACTCATGCCGCCTGGAACACCTCAGCGTAATGGTGTGTCCGAACATCGTAATCGCACTTTATTGGATATGGTGTGGTCTATGATGTCTCTTACCGATTTACCGCTATCATTTTGGGGATACGCTTTAGAGACAGCCACATTCACATTAAATAGGGCACCGTCTAAGTCTGTTGAGACGACACTGTATGAATTATGGTTTGGGAAGAAACCTAAGCTGTCGTTTCTAAAAGTTTGGGGATGCGATGCTTATGTCAAGAAACTTCAACCTGAAAAGCTCGAACCCAAGTCGCAAAAATGCATCTTCATAGGATACCCTAAGGAAACCATTGGATAAACCTTCTACCTTAGATCCGAAGGCAAGCTCTTTGTTGCCAAGAACGGGTCCTTTCTGGAGAAAGAGTTTCTCTCGAAAGAAGTAAGTGGGAGGAAAGTAGAACTTGATGAAGTACTACCTCTTGAACCGGAAAGTAGTACAGCTCAGCAAGATGTTCCTGTGGTGCCTACACCGACTGGAGAGGAAATTAATGATGATGATCAAGGTACTTCAGATCAAGTTGCTACTAAACTTCGTAGGTCCACAAGGACACGTTCCACACTAGAGTGGTATGGCAACCCTGTCCTGGAAATCATGTTGTTAGACAACCGTGAACCTTCGAACTATGAAGAAGCGATGGCGGGCCCAAATTCCAACAAATGGCTTGAAGCCATGCAATCCGAGATAGGATCCATGTATGAAAACAAAGTGTGGACTTTGACAGGCTTTCCCGATGATCGGCGAGTGATAGAAAACAAATGGATCTTTAAGAAGAAGTCGGACGCGGATGGTAATGTTACCATCTATAAAGCTCGACTTGTCGCTAAGGGTTATCAGCAAGTTCAAGGGGTTGACTACGATGAGACTTTCTCTCCCGTAGCGAAGCTGAAGTCCGTCTGAATCATGTTAGCAATTGCCGCATACTATGATTATGAGATATGGCAAATGGACGTCAAAACGGCATTCCTTAACGACTATCTTAAGGAAGAACTATATATGATGCAGCCGGAAGGTTTCGTCGATCCTGAGAATGCTAACAAGGTATGCAAACTCCAGCGATCCATTTATGGGCTGGTGCAAGCATCTCGGAGTTGGAACATTTGCTCTGATGAGATGATCAAAGCGTTTGGGTTTATGCAGACTTATGGAGAAGCCTGCCTTTACAAGAAAGTGAGTGGGAGCTCTGTAGCATTTCTCATATTATATGTGGATGACATACTTTTGATGGGAAATGATATAGAACTTTTGGACAACATTAAGGCCTACTTGAATAAGTGTTTTCAATGAAGGACCTTGGAGAAGCTGCTTACATATTAGGCATCAAGATCTATAGGGATAGATCGAGACGCCTCATAGATCTTTCACAAAGCACATACCTTGATAAGATATTGAAGAAGTTCAATATGGATCAGTGCAAGAAGGGGTTCTTTCCTGTGTTGCAAGGTGTGAAATTGAGCTCGGCTCAATGCTCGACCACGACAGAAGATAGAGAAAAGATGAGTGTCATCCCCTATGCCTCGGCTATAGGGTCTATTATGTATGCCATGCTGTGTACCAGACCTGATGTAAACCTTGCCGTAAGTTTGGTAGTAAGGTACCAAAGTAATCCCGGCATGGAACACTGGACAATGGTCAAGAATATCCTGAAGTACCTAAAAAGGACTAAGGATATTTTTCTCGTTTATGGAGGTGACGAAGAGCTCGTCGTAAAGGGTTACGTCGACGCTAGCTTCGACACAGATCTGGATGACTCTAAGTCACAAACCGGATACGTGTATATTTTGAATGGAGGGGCAGTAAGCTGGTGCAGTTGCAAGCAAAGCGTCGTGGCGGGATCTACATGTGAAGTGGAGTACATGGCAGCCTCGGAGGCAGCACATTAAGCAATATGGATGAAGGAGTTCATCACCGACCTAGGAGTCATACCCAATGCGTCGGGGCTGATCACTCTCTTCTGTGACAACACTGGAGCTACTGCCCTTGCCAAGGAGCCTAGGTTTCACAAGAAGACCAGGCACATCAAGCGTCGCTTCAATTCCATTCGTGAAAATGTTCAAGATGGAGACATAGATATTTGCAAAGTGCATACAGATCTGAATGTCGCAGATCCGTTGACTAAACCTCTTTCGCGAGCAAAACATGATCAACACCAGAACTCTATGGGTGTTCGATTCATCACAATGTAACTAGATTATTGACTCTAGTGCAAGTGGGAGACTGTTGGAAATATGCCCTAGAGGCAATAATAAAAGGATTATTATTATATTTCCTTGTTCATGATAACTGTCTATTATTCATGCTATAATTGTGTTATCTAGAAATCGTAATACGTGTGTGAATACATAGACCACAACATGTCCCTTGTAAGCCTCTAGTTGACTAGCTCGTTAATCAACTGATAGTCATGGTTTCCTGACTATGGACATTGGATGTCGTTGATAACGGGATCACATCATTAGGAGAATGATATGATGGACAAGACCCAATCCTAAGCATAGCACAAGATCGTGTAGTTCGTTTGGTAGAGCTTTTCCAATGTCAAGTATCATTTCCTTAGACCATGAGATCGTGTAACTCCCGGATACCGTAGGAGTGCTTTGGGTGTACCAAACATCACAACGTAATTGGGTGACTATAAAGGTATACTACGGGTATCCCCGAAAGTATCTGTTGGGTTGACATGGATCGAGACTGGGATTTGTCACTTCGTATGACGGAGAGGTATCTCTGGGCCCACTCGGTAATGCATCATCATAATGAGCTCAATGTGACCAAGTGTTTGGTCATGCGATCATGCAATATGGTACGAGTAAAGTGACTTGCCGGTAACGAGATTGAACGAGGTATTGGGATACCGACGATCGAATTTCGGGCAAGTAACGTACCGATTGACAAAGGAAATCGTATACGGGATTACTTGAATCCTCGACATCATGGTTCATACGATGAGATCATCGAGGAGCATGAGGGAGCCAACATGGGTATCCAGATCCCGCTGTTGGTTATTGATCGGAGAGTCGTCTCGGTCATGTTTGCATGTCTCCCGAACGCGTAAGGTCTACACACATAAGGTTCGGTGACGCTAGGGTTGTAGAGATATTAGTATGTGGTAACCCGAAAGTTGTTCGGAGTCCCGGATGAGATCCCGGATGTCACGAGGAGTTCCAGAATGGTCCGAAGGTAAAGAATTGTATATAGGAAGTCCAGTTTCGTCCATCGGGAAAGTTTCGGGGGTCACCGGTATTGTACCGGGACCACCGGAAGGGTCACGGGGGTCCACCGGGTGGGGCCACCTATCCCGGAGGGCCCCATGGGCTAAAGTGGGGAAGGGAACCAGCCCCTGGTGGGCTGGTGCGCCCCCCTTGGGCCTCCCCTGCTCCTAGGGTTGGAAACCCTAGGGGTGGGGGGCGCCCCACTTGGCTTGGGGGGCAAGCCCCCCCCTTGGCCGCCGCCTCCCCCCTTGAGATCCAATCTCTAGGGGGCCAGCGCCCCCCAGGGCCCCTATAAAAAGAGGGGGGAGGGAGGGCTGCGCAACCCTGCTCCCGGCGCCTCCCTCTCCCTCTGCACCACCTCTCCCTCTCGCTGAGCTTGGCGAAGCCCTACCGAGATCACCACTACTTCCACCACCACGCCGTTGTGCTGCTGGATCTCCATCAACCTCTCCCTCCCCTTGCTGGATCAAGAAGGAGGAGACGTCTTCCCAACCGTACGTGTGTTGAACGCGGAGGTGCCGTCCGTTCGGCACTAGGATCTCCGGTGATTTGGATCACGATGAGTACGACTCCCTCAACCCCGTTCTCTTGAACGCTTCCGCTCGTGATCTACAATGGTATGTAGATGCACTCCTATCTCGTTGCTAGATGACTCCATAGATTGATCTTGGTGAAGCGTATAATTTTTTTATTTTCTTCAACATTCCCCAACAATACCTTCTCCTTTTTTGTCTTCTCCACACAATCCCCAATCATTATTCTATTCCACCCATAGTGCTATATCCATGGCTCACGCTCATGTATTGCGTGAAGGTTGAAAAAGTTTGAGATTATTGAAGTACGAAACAATTGCTTGGCTTGTCATCGTGGTTGTAGAAGTTGGGAACATCTTTGTGTGACGAAAATGAAGCATAGCCTAACTATATGATTTTGTAGGGATGAACTTTCTTTAGGTATGTTATTTTGAGAAGACATGATTTCTTTTATTAGTGTGCTTGAAGTATTACTATTTCTTTTGTCAATATGAACTTTTATTTTGAATCACTTGGACCTGAACATTCATACCACAATAAAGAGAAACTGATCCTCGAACACCTATGGGGCCGGCGGACCGGGCCCCTTTCGGTTCGGCGGGGGGCGGAGATCGCACGAAGAGCAGATCGAGGCGAAGCACACGAGCAGTTTACCCAGCTTCGGAGCTCTCCGGACAGATAGCACTCCTACTGCTGCTTGTCTGGTTCTATTCTGTTCTTGCTGTAGAGAGAGAGCGTAGTGTCTTTCTGGGTTACGAATGAGTCGAACCGAACCGAGCCCCCCATACGTTGCGCATGGGCCTCCTTTTATACGCCAAAGGGGTCACCGACAGGTGGCAACGCAGAGAAGGGTACAAATGTAAAAAGTGAGGTGGTTGGTACAGCTACTTGTACAGTGCACCCTACCTAACCCTGACGGCAGGGGACAAGGGCATTAAGTGCCCGTCTGCATCGCCCAAACAGTGCAGAAAAGGACCGTTAGGGGCGCCACTGTTCGCCATGATGGCAATCTTGTCAGCTTCGCATGCCCCTCCGCATCGCTGGCTGCACAGCCTCCCGCCACGCGCGCCTGGAGAAGCCCCCAGGGCGACACGTTGGTGGATGCGCTGGAGCGTGGGCACAGAGTGGCCGCCTGCCGCGGCAAGCACCTTGCCGCTGCTGTTATCTTGTTGGGTCTGGAGGCTTGTCGCTTACCGGGCCTCGAGGTACCTTGGTTGGTCTTCACGGCAAGCTCCTCTTGCCGGGGCCTTGTTGCCTTGCCGGAGCGCGAGGCGCGTCGCGGCAAGTTCCTTGGAGTGTCCTGGTTGGCCTTCCCGGCAAGCTCCTCTTGCCGGGGCCTTGTCTCCTGAGCTTAAATACTTTGTTCTTGCATGGCTCCAAGGGAACCATGGAGGATCTTGGCGTTCGCCCGGCAAGCCTTGCCGCGGGGTGCTGCAACTGCCCGTGCACAAGTTCGGGGTACTAGGGTACCCCTATTCTAGTACACCGACAGGAGCCCCCGGGCCTGGGCCAGACACGGTGCCGAGCGCTGTTGGGCCAGGCCCAAGACAGGGCACGGGCACATGCGGGCTGGGCCACACCGAATCTCACTCCGTATCCATCGCGCTCTCCCATAACGGCACGCGTTGAATGCGGCATCGTGGGAGAGATCGTGGGTGGTTGTTTATTCGGAAGGGAGAAACGTCCGCCCCGTCCCTCTTCATAAGCAGAGGAAACAGGGGCAGTTCGTTCCCCCTCGTTGGTTGCTGCTACTCCATCTTCACGAACCTCCGCCGCTCCCCCCTTCTTCTCGAAGCCGAGAGAGCAGCGCTCCGCCCCCCATTTCCACCAGCATCACCACGCCGTCGACCTCCCTCGCCACCTCCGCCATGGCCCCGAAAGCCGACAAGGGAAAGGGCGTGAAGTCGGCCGAGGCGCAGCGGCTCGCAGCGCTGCGGAAGGAGTGGGCGATCTTATCCCCTCAGCTCGGCATGCAGGAGCTGAGGGAGTACTTCTACCTCTTTTGGGCGACGGAGACGAGTGCGCATCCGCGCACGAGGGTACTCCCGGCCGCTGCTTCGGAGCTGGCTCCAAACGGGTACCCATTCTTCGCGCTATTCTTCTATTGCGGGCTCTGCCCGCCCTTCTCGGAGTTCTTCTGCGATATCATGAACACATACGGCTTCCGCCTCCTTGACTTCACCCCAACGCCGTTCTTTTTTCGCACATTTGTGCGAAAACTTTGTCGGAGTCCACCCCAGTGTTGCCCTTTTCCGCCATCACTTCATACCTCGGGTAGAGAGAGGAGAGCCGCTTGCCGGAGGGATTGCCTGGATCTCGAGAGTCGGCAAGAAGGAGGCGTACTTGGAGGGTGAGCTCCGCAGCAAGTGGGATGAGTGGAGAGCGGAGTGGTGCTGGATTGTCGAGGAGAATCCGCAGCCCTTCACCGCCATGCGCCAAACTCCAATAGTGCGCGGCAATGACTGGAGCAACGTGGCCCCGGAAGACGAGAGGCTGAAGATCGCCATTACTAGGATCCTTCGCCTCAGGCTTGCCGGGCTCACTGTAGGCGCTGTAGGCGTAGATTTCCTCCGCCGCCGCATCGCCCCCCTGCAGGAGAGGGGGAGGCCTGCCTGGGAATTCAAGAACTCGGCGGACATCATGAGGCTGCGGCCGGGCCTCAACTACAACTTCACCGTCTTGGAGCTGGATGCAATGCTCCTGGAGTTGTTCAAACGTGACCCCCAGCACCCATTCACGCTGCCGAGGGGAGTTGTCCCATTATGCAACAATTCTTCGCTTGACCGGATCCGTGCCATGATGCCGTTGTGTGATTCACACGGAATCGTTCCAACTTGGCAAGAGCCTGCGGATGACGTCGTGCAAGCGTTCTTCAACAACTTGGAAGAAGTGCCGGTCCACGCTGACGAGCAGAAGAGCCTCACCCGTGACACCACCGACGAGGAGCTGCAGCGCATCGCCACTAGGGCGGAAGAGGTTGCGGCCGCAGCTGCCGCGGGCGTGTTTGGGTTCACTGTGGAGGAGGCGGAGGCTGCAGAGGCGGCAAACCTTGCCGAGCGCGCGGAGTTCATTAGCGAGGAGGAGCCTGCCGTTTCCGACGCCGAGCCGAGCAAGGCCGGCGAGGAGGAGCCCGAGCCTTCAGAAAACTTTCCGCAGGCGGAGCCCCCGGCCCCACCAAGAAGGCGCCTTCGCAGGACCGGGGACGCAGCGGGGCGGCAGCCGGGTCAACAGCCGCCGAGCCGTGCGACGCGCTCTACCGCGGCAAGCAATGTTGCCACGGGAGCGCCTCACGCAACAGCGGCAACTGGAGCGGGATCTTCCCGGGCCACCGCCACCGCCCCCGCCAAGCGGGCAAGGGATCCTACTCCTCCGCCTCGCTGCACCGGAGGAGGGCCGGACTTCGATCTTTCCGCGCTCAGCTCCAACGAGGAGGAAGAAGAGTAAGTTTCTTTGGTGCTCTTGTAGTTCTTCAATCTTGCTATTTATATCTTGTATCTGACTTGCTCCAATCTGGACTCCTTTCTTTTCAGGACGCTGGCCCAGAGAGCGGCGAAGAGGGCCAAGGCCACGGTGATTGTCATCGAGGATGACCCCACCGTGTCAGCAGGAGGTGGGTCCGAGACCACCTTGACGGACCCGGCAATCACTCCTCAAAGCAGCCCCCAGCGCAGCCCCCAGCGTAAGTTCATAGTTTAGCCTTCTACTGCCGGGCGCGCTTGAGTGCTTTTTCCTTTGTTGATATCTTGCTTGTTGATTTGTGCAGGAGCAGAGCAGCCACATCAGGAGCGCCCGGAAGCTGGTCCCGAAGTGCCATCTGCTTCGACTATGCCGCCAAGGGAGGGGTTCCCGGTAAGGGAGCGCTCTCCGGCAAGGGAGAACTCTCCGGCAAGGGACAGCACCGTCGATCCTACGGCGACCTAGACCGCAACTGCAGATCTTGGCGCAGGTAATTCACTTGTCCAAAAACTTTCCCTTGGGTTCTTCTTCTGCTGATTTTCTTCTCTTGGATTTTTGATTGATTTTTCTGCCTTCTTCGTTCTTCAGGCCCCTCTGCTACTGAGCCAATGGAGACAGAGGGCGCCGGCGAGGAAGGGGCCGGTGCTGATGAGACCGCCGGCGAGGAGGCCGCCAGGGCTGCCGCTGCAGAAGCCGGTGAGGGGTCGGGCGATCGCACTGACGACCCTGAGACCGCAGGAGCGCCAGGCGCTGCACCGACCGCCGATCCCTCTGCCGCTTCTGCGGAGCCGGGCTCCGAGGAGCCCCAGCCCGGCGCCTACTTGAAGGCCGGCGACAATATCTTCATCAAGCTACCCTGGGCGTCGAGCTCCAGGGCGCCGGTCGAGGGGGAAACTTTCGACGGGGAGGTGCTCGCCTCTGCTGGACTGTTGTTGGTTGACGCGCCCAGCAGCAGCAGCGGCGAGCCTGAGGAGGAGCAGCTGTTGCGGAAGCTGCTGTCACTCTACCGCGCCCAGCAAGCCAAGCTGGCTTCCCGGGAAGCGCTTGTCGCGAAGGCGGGAGTTGACATGGAGAAGCGCGCGGAGGAGCTCCGCGTCCACAATCAAGAAGCTCTCCGGTCCCTGGCGCAGGAGCGGGAGCGACTCGACGAGGAGCGCACGGCCTTCCTTCTCGAGAAGGCCGAAGCTGAGGAGGAGCAAAGGCTGGCCGCCGAGAAGCAGTCCGCGCGGGAAGGTGAACTAGTGCAGCGGAAGGCCAACCTCGACAGCCACGAGGAAGAGCTCGCCGAGCGCGAGCAAGCACTTGGAGGGGCGCTCAAGGAGGCAAAGGACGCTGCGGCAATTGCAGAGGCCGCCAAGAAAGAGCTGGAGGAGAAGGTGGCGCAGCTGGAGGCCAACATTGGGAAGAGCAGCGAGGAGCTTGCCGCGCTCAAGCGTGAGCGTGAGAAGGATGCTCCCGCCCACGGTGAGCTGCAAGGTCTTCTCGCTGAGAGGGGCAAGGAGCTCAGCGCCGCCAAGGATTCCAAAGCAGACCTGGAGCTGAAGCTGGCCACGCTGACGCAGACGCTGGAGGCTGCCAAGGAGCGGGAGAAGACCTTGTCGGAGAAGGTCAAGGCTGACGCGGCGCTGCTGGAGAGCATTGCAGTTACCCAGATCTCGTTCAGAGACACTATGGAGCACTGGACCGAGGGTCTGGTGAACATTGCCGCAGTCATCAATGAGGAGCTGGCGCAGCTGGGGATGGAGGACTTTGGGTATCCTTCCGACGAGAGTCTTCAACCCAGCGCCAAGCTCAGCCTGTTCTTCAAGGGCGTGGCGATGGCACTCCAGCGGCTCCGGGAGAGGATCCCGAAGCAGCTGGCCGACGAGTCGCCCAAAATCTGTGCCGGGGTTCTCCAGAAGGTGCTGATGAAGGTGGCCTTCCGCAATCCAGGCCTCAGCTTCACCAACGTCCTCAGGTCCTTGCCGCCTGACACCGATCTGGATGCACTCAAGGCCCTTGTCGCACCCATTGTGGACAAGGTGAGCGAGATCAAGAGGGTCGAGGGCGGACGCGTAGACTAGGCCGTCCATTTCTTCTTTTCCCTTGCCGCTGCTAATCATGTTATGAAAACATTCTGTTAGAGCTGCGACAAGTTATCTTGTAATATAACTTTATTTCTGTTATCAATTGCTATGTTATTTCCTCTACTAGATTCCTTCCTTTGTATGTTTTTACCCTACGCTTCTAGGGAACTTGTCGGCGCAGGCACCCGAGCCGCGAGCGCTGAGTGCGGAACTTCAGCAGCCTGCTGGCGGCGCTGCTTCCGACAAGAAACCTTGTCGCGACTAGATGCAGCACACTTAAGCTGTTGAGCGGACTCAAAACAAAGTAAGGGCGCAACTAGCCACGAGTTGGTTCCTCCACGCACAGGTTTTCCATACAAAGCAGGGTCGTTCGAGGAAGATAACTCAAAAATTTAAAAACTGATTGCTCAAACTTTGGCAATTTAGCTTTTCTGTCGTTTGCTTCCCGGCAAGGCAAGACTTCGCTTGAACGACGCCTGGTCCATACCACAATCTTCTCATTCCCCCCCGGCAAACATGTGTGCGAGGGAACCTCCTTTTCCTTTGTTGAAAAAGAAGAAAGAAGAGAAAATAACGATATGGAGTCCATCGGCTCGTTACTGCTCACCGGATGTAGGTGCTCCACAAAGTGTCAGATAACGCATGCGAGAAAGAAACTAATGCATGAAATGGACAAGTTGTGCGGAGCACATGGGGTTCTTTTTATGCACGGGATCTGCGCCCGGCTTTGTACAAAGGATTACATGCAACAGCGGCAAGACTTGTAGAAAAGGTGGTTGCCGGAACGGGGTTCCGGCAACCGCGCCCTACGGGAAAAACTTACGAAGATGTTCTATGTTCCAGGAGTTGCTCACCGGAATGCCATCTTCGGTCTCAAGGCAGACAGCCGGGCCTTGTGACTCGTCTCACCCGATAAGGGCCTTCCCACTTCGGCGTCAACTTGTTGGAATTCTTGGCGGACTGAACGCGCCGAAGAACCAGGTCGCCTTCCTCGAAGCTTCTGGCCTTAACTTTGTGGCTATGGTAGCGGCGCAAAGCTTCCTGGTATCGAGCAGCTCGTACAGCAGCCTGAAGACGATCTTCCTCAAGGAGCAGCGCGTCGTCTTGTCGCAGCTGTTCTTGCTCAAACTCATCATAAGCAAGCACTCGAGGTGATTCGTATACGAGTTCCGTGGGGAGAACTGCCTCTGCTCCGTAGACTAGAGCGAAAGGTGTCTGGCTAGTGGCTCGATTTGGCGTCGTTCTGATCGACCAAAGAACCACCGGCAGCTCATCGTTCCAGTTTCTTCCGCACTTGCGCAGCCTATCGAAAGTTCTGGTCTTGAGCCCACGCAGCACTTCAGCATTTGCCCTCTCTGCTTGACCGTTGCTTCTCGGATGAGCAACAGAAGCGAAGCAGACCTTGGCGCCAAGGTCTTGGACGTACTGCATGAAGGTGCGGCTCGTGAATTGCGTGCCGTTGTCGGTGATGATCCTGTTAGGGATCCCAAAAAGGCAAACAATTGACCTGAAGAACTTGACTGCTGACTGTGCTGTCACCTTTCTCACTGGCTGCACTTCCGGCCACTTTGTGAACTTTTCGATTGCGACGTACAAGTACTCAAAGCCCCCGACAGCTCGGGGGAAAGGGCCGAGGATATCGAGCCCCCAGACCGAAAATGGCCAGGATAAAGGGATCGTCTGGATAGTTTGAGCTGGCTGGTGTATCTGTTTGGAGAGGAACTGGCACGCTTCACACTTGGTTACTTGTGAAGTTGCATCCTGGAGGGCTGTCGGCCAAAAGAAGCCTTGCCGGAAAGCTTTGCTGGCAAGTGCCCTTGCGCCTATGTGGTGGCCACATATGCCTCCATGTATCTCTGCCAACAGCTTTTGTCCATCTTCCCGGCAAATACACTTCAATTTCACACCGTTGAGTCTTCTTCTGTACAGTATGTTATCGACAAACTGGTACATACTTGACTGCCGGGCTACTCTTTCCGCTTCTTCTTGCTCTTCGGGAAGTTCTCCTGTCTGAAGGAAATGGACAATCTGCTGTGCCCATGCTGGAGCTTGTGGCTCGACAACAAGGACTAAAGGCACATCTGCTGCTGTGGGAACATCCGCTTCTATGGCAAGGACTTGCGGCCCTGCCGGAGCTTGATGTTCCCCGGCAAGCTTGCCGGAGCAAAACTTGTCGGGAGCGTCTGCTTCAACGGAACAAACCATAAGGTTTGCCGGAGCAGACTGCCCCTCAGCATTCATGGTGTTGATCTTGGGGACTTTCTTGGCGGCGGCTTCGGGGAGCTCTGCCGGAAAGTAGTCGCCAGAAACCAACTTCCTCTTCTTGCTTTGTCCAGTTGAGGGTGTTACGGATGGTTGACTCAACTTGAGCACAAAGATCCCTGGTTCCACAGGTAACTTTAGTGCGGCGCACTTTGATAGGCCATCAGCAATGTCAGTCTGAGCTCTCGGGATATGTTCCATCTGTAGGCCGTCAAAGTGCTCTTCTAGCTTCCTCACTTCATCAACATATGCTTCCATTAATGGACTCTGGTAGTTCTTGTTCACTTGGCGGACGACAAGCTGTGAATCACCCCTGACAATGAGCTTCTTGATCCCAAGGTCTGCTGCAATTCTGAGACCGGCAAGCAATCCTTCATACTCTGCAGTATTGTTGGTCGCTTGCTCCTTGGGAAAGTGCATCTGGACTACGTATTTGAGGTTCTCTCCGGTAGGTGAGACAAGCAGCACGCCCGCACCAGCGCCTTGCAGCGAGAAGGCACCATCAAAGTACATCAGCCACTCTTTGCTTGCCTCTTTGACGGGGATGCTCGTCTCTGGAATTTCTTCATCTGGGGTTGGCGTCCACTCTGCTATGAACTCTGCCAATGCTCTGCTTTGGATAGTTGAAGTTCTCTCAAACTTGAGGCCAAAGCTTGACAGTTCCAGCGCCCACTCGACAATCCTGCCTGTTGCTTCTGGATTTTGCAGTATCCTCTTCAACGGAAAGCGAGTGACGACTGTGATTTCATGTGCTTGGAAGTAATGGCGCAGCTGTTCTTGCTCAAACTCATCACAAGCAAGCACTCGAGGTGATTCGTATACGAGTTCCGTGGGGAGAACTGCCTCTGCTCCGTAGACTAGAGCGAAAGGTGTCTGGCCAGTGGCTCGATTTGGCGTCGTTCTGATCGACCAAAGAACCACCGGCAGCTCATCGATCCAGTTTCTTCCGCACTTGCGCAGCCTATCGAAAGTTCTGGTCTTGAGCCCACGCAGCACTTCACCATTTGCCCTCTCTGCTTGACCGTTGCTTCTCGGATGAGCAACAGAAGTGAAGCAGACCTTGGCGCCAAGGTCTTGGACGTACTGCATGAAGGTGCGGCTCGTGAATTGCGTGCCGTTGTCGGTGATGATCCTGTTAGGGATCCCAAAAAGGCAAACAATTGACCTGAAGAACTTGACTGCTGACTGTGCTGTCACCTTTCTCACTGGCTGCACTTCCGGCCACTTTGTGAACTTTTCGATTGCGACGTACAAGTACTCAAAGCCCCCGACAGCTCGGGGGAAAGGGCCGAGGATATCGAGCCCCCAGACCGAAAATGGCCAGGATAAAGGGATCGTCTGGATAGTTTGAGCTGGCTGGTGTATCTGTTTGGAGAGGAACTGGCACGCTTCACACTTGGTTACTTGTGAAGTTGCATCCTGGAGGGCTGTCGGCCAAAAGAAGCCTTGCCGGAAAGCTTTGCTGGCAAGTGCCCTTGCGCCTATGTGGTGGCCACATATGCCTCCATGTATCTCTGCCAACAGCTTTTGTCCATCTTCCCGGCAAATACACTTCAATTTCACACCGTTGAGTCTTCTTCTGTACAGTATGTTATCGACAAACTGGTACATACTTGACTGCCGGGCTACTCTTTCCGCTTCTTCTTGCTCTTCGGGAAGTTCTCCTGTCTGAAGGAAATGGACAATCTGCTGTGCCCATGCTGGAGCTTGTGGCTCGACAACAAGGACTAAAGGCACATCTGCTGCTGTGGGAACATCCGCTTCTATGGCAAGGACTTGCGGCCCTGCCGGAGCTTGATGTTCCCCGGCAAGCTTGCCGGAGCAAAACTTGTCGGGAGCGTCTGCTTCAACGGAACAAACCATAAGGTTTGCCGGAGCAGACTGCCCCTCAGCATTCATGGTGTTGATCTTGGGGACTTTCTTGGCGGCGGCTTCGGGGAGCTCTGCCGGAAAGTAGTCGCCAGAAACCAACTTCCTCTTCTTGCTTTGTCCAGTTGAGGGTGTTACGGATGGTTGACTCAACTTGAGCACAAAGATCCCTGGTTCCACAGGTAACTTTAGTGCGGCGCACTTTGACAGGCCATCAGCAATGTCATTCTGAGCTCTCGGGATATGTTCCATCTGTAGGCCGTCAAAGTGCTCTTCTAGCTTCCTCACTTCATCAACATATGCTTCCATCAATGGACTCTGGTAGTTCTTGTTCACTTGGCGGACGACAAGCTGTGAATCACCCCTGACAATGAGCTTCTTGATCCCAAGGTCTGCTGCGATTCTGAGACCGGCAAGCAATCCTTCATACTCTGCAGTATTGTTGGTCGCTTGCTCCTTGGGAAAGTGCATCTGGACTACGTATTTGAGGTGCTCTCCGGTAGGTGAGACAAGCAGCACGCCCGCACCAGCGCCTTGCAGCGAGAAGGCACCATCAAAGTACATCAGCCACTCTTTGCTTGCCTCTTTGACGGGGATGCTCGTCTCTGGAATTTCTTCATCTGGGGTTGGCGTCCACTCTGCTATGAACTCTGCCAATGCTCTGCTTTGGATAGTTGAAGTGCTCTCAAACTTGAGGCCAAAGCTTGACAGTTCCAGCGCCCACTCGACAATCCTGCCTGTTGCTTCTGGATTTTGCAGTATCCTCTTCAACGGAAAGCGAGTGACGACTGTGATTTCATGTGCTTGGAAGTAATGGCGCAGCTGTTCTTGCTCAAACTCATCACAAGCAAGCACTCGAGGTGATTCGTATACGAGTTCCGTGGGGAGAACTGCCTCTGCTCCGTAGACTAGAGAGAAAGGTGTCTAGCCAGTGGCTCGATTTGGCGTCGTTCTGATCGACCAAAGAACCACCGGCAGCTCATCGATCCAGTTTCTTCTGCACTTGCGCAGCCTATCGAAAGTTCTGGTCTTGAGCCCACGCAGCACTTCAGCATTTGCCCTCTCTGCTTGACCGTTGCTTCTCGGATGAGCAACAGAAGCGAAGCAGACCTTGGCGCCAAGGTCTTGGACGTACTGCATGAAGGTGCGGCTCGTGAATTGCGTGCCGTTGTCGGTGATGATCCTGTTAGGGATCCCAAAAAGGCAAACAATTGACCTGAAGAACTTGACTGCTGACTGTGCTGTCACCTTTCTCACTGGCTGCACTTCCGGCCACTTTGTGAACTTTTCGATTGCGACGTACAAGTACTCAAAGCCCCCGACAGCTCGGGGGAAAGGGCCGAGGATATCGAGCCCCCAGACCGAAAATGGCCAGGATAAAGGGATCGTCTGGATAGTTTGAGCTGGCTGGTGTATCTGTTTGGAGAGGAACTGGCACGCTTCACACTTGGTTACTTGTGAAGTTGCATCCTGGAGGGCTGTCGGCCAAAAGAAGCCTTGCCGGAAAGCTTTGCTGGCAAGTGCCCTTGCGCCTATGTGGTGGCCACATATGCCTCCATGTATCTCTGCCAACAGCTTTTGTCCATCTTCCCGGCAAATACACTTCAATTTCACACCGTTGAGTCTTCTTCTGTATAGTATGTTATCGACAAACTGGTACATACTTGACTGCCGGGCTACTCTTTCCGCTTCTTCTTGCTCTTCGGGAAGTTCTCCTGTCTGAAGGAAATGGACAATCTGCTGTGCCCATGCTGGAGCTTGTGGCTCGACAACAAGGACTAAAGGCACATCTGCTGCTGTGGGAACATCCGCTTCTACGGCAAGGACTTGCGGCCCTGCCGGAGCTTGATGTTCCCCGACAAGCTTGCCGGAGCAAAACTTGTCGGGAGCATCTGCTTCAACGGAACAAACCATAAGGTTTGCCGGAGCAGACTGCCCCTCAGCATTCATGGTGTTGATCTTGGGGACTTTCTTGGCGGCGGCTTCGGGGAGCTCTACCGGAAAGTAGTCGCCAGAAACCAACTTCCTCTTCTTGCTTTGTCCAGTTGAGGGTGTTATGGATGGTTGACTCAACTTGAGCACAAAGATCCCTGGTTCCACAGGTAACTTTAGTGCGGCGCACTTTGACAGGCCATCAACAATGTCATTCTGAGCTCTCGAGATATGTTCCATCTGTAGGCCGTCAAAGTGCTCTTCTAGCTTCCTCACTTCATCAACATATGCTTCCATCAATGGACTCTGGTAGTTCTTGTTCACTTGGCGGACGACAAGCTGTGAATCACCCCTGACAATGAGCTTCTTGATCCCAAGGTCTGCTGCGATTCTGAGACCGGCAAGCAATCCTTCATACTCTGCAGTATTGTTGGTCGCTTGCTCCTTGGGAAAGTGCATCTGGACTACGTATTTGAGGTGCTCTCTGGTAGGTGAGACAAGCAGCACGCCCGCACCAGCGCCTTGCAGCGAGAAGGCACCATCAAAGTACATCAGCCACTCTTTGCTTGCCTCTTTGACGGGGATGCTCATCTCTGGAATTTCTTCATCTGGGGTTGGCGTCCACTCTGCTATGAACTCTGCCAACGCTCTGCTTTGGATAGTTGAAGTGCTCTCACACTTGAGGCCAAAGCTTGACAGTTCGAGCGCCCACTCGACAATCCTGCCTGTTGCTTCTGGATTTTGCAGTATCCTCTTCAACGGAAAGCGAGTGACGACTGTGATTTCATGTGCTTGGAAGTAATGGCGCAGCTTTCTCGAGGCCATGAGGAGGCCTAAAAGCAACTTCT
The DNA here is from genome assembly GCF_018294505.1 of Triticum aestivum. NCBI lineage: Eukaryota > Viridiplantae > Streptophyta > Magnoliopsida > Poales > Poaceae > Triticum > Triticum aestivum. The sequence continues at coordinate 689,291,264 of NC_057795.1, forward strand.
ACACACCAGAGTACCTTAATCTAGCCCCCTGCAGAAGGGAACTGACAAAGTAAACTCGATGCTGCACCATTCTCTTCTGCATCTTATCATGCTCCTGCGCAGATCCATCTTTGTCAGGACCAGAGCTTGTCGGCGAAGCCCCCTGCTTGTTGCTGGATGCATCTACCGTGGTTGCTGGCTCATCATCTGCCTCTCTCTCCGCCACTAACGCAGCACTAACCACTTGATTGGTTGCCGCTATATACAGCAGCAACTTCTCTTGCGGCTTAGGTGCGACAAGTGTTGGAGTGGAGGACAGGTATCTCTCCAAGTCCTGCAGCGCAGCCTCCGCCTCCGGAGTCCATTTCATTGGACCTGCCTTTTTCAAAAATTTGAAAAATGGCAGGGCGCGCTCAGCAGATCTAGAGATAAACCTACTGAGAGCAGCCACGCAACCGGCAAGCCTTCATACATCCTTGACACGCTTTGGTGCTTCTATCTGCTCAATGGCCTTGATCTTGTCGGGATTGGCTTCAATTCCCCGCTGAGACACGAAGAACCCGAGAAGCTTGCCGGAAGGGACTCCTAACACGCACTTCTCGGGGTTAAGCTTGAGGTTGTTCTTGCGCAGATTTTGCAAATGTCTCATCTAAATCTTGAATCAGGGTCGCCCTGTTCTTGCTCTTGACCACTATGTCATCCATGTAAGCTTCCACATTTCTGTGCATTTGCGGCTCAAAAGCGTGGTGGACTACCCTTGCGAATGTTGAACCAGCATTCTTCAAACCGAAAGGTATCCGTATGAAGCAGTACGTGCCACACGGGGTGATAAATGCGGTTTTCTCTTCATCCTCTTCTGCCATGAAGATCTGATGGTATCCTGAGTATGCATCAAGAAATGAAAGCAAATCACATCCGGCTGTGGAGTCAACAATCTGGTCAATGCGCGGCAAGGGAAATGGGTCTTTGGGACAAGCTTTATTAACATCAGTGAAGTCAATACAAAGTCTCCATTTCCCGTTAGCCTTGCGCACAACAACATGATTGGCCAACCACGTGGGATTGAGCACTCCTCTGACAAGGCCTGCTGCTTCCAACTTCTTGATTTCTTCTGCGATGAATTCTTGGCGCTCCACTGCCTGCTTCCTGACTCTCTACTTGACGGGCCGCGCATGAGGATAGACGACAAGGTGGTGCTCAATTACTTTCCTGGGAACACCGGGGATATCAGACGGTTGCCACGCAAACACGTCGACATTCGCCCGCAGGAAAGCAACGAGCGCGCTTTCCTATTTGGGGTCAAGAGTGGCGCTGATGGTGAAGGTACCACCAGCGCCATCCTCCTTGGCGGACACCTTCTTGGTCTCAGGTGGAGCTGCCATTGCCTTCTTACACTTGCCGGTGGAGCTCGATGGTGCGTCCTCGACGGTAGCGCAGCACTCCGAAGAGGTGCGCTTGCCGGAGTGGGCATCATAGCTCTTGCCGGACTTGGTCTTCTTCTTCCCCCCGGGAGCTTCAGCGGCAAGTGTTTTGCGTTCTGCTGCGGCTGCTGCTTCCCGGTAGATCTTGTCGGCACAGATAAGAGCATCCTACTTGTCGCCAGGGACAGAGATGACACTTATCGGGCGTGGCATTTTCAGTACATTGTACGCATAGTGAGAGGCTGCAATGAACTTGGCGACTGCCGGACGGCCAAGGATTCCATTGTAAGGTAATGGAAAGTCAGCAACATCAAATGTGACCCTCTCAGTCCTGAAGTTCAGTTTGCTGCCAAATGTTACCGGCAACGTGATCTTTCCCTTCGGCTTGCTCCTTCCCGGGTTGATTCCTTGAAATGTACCGGTCTCTTCGAGCTCGCTGTCAGGGATCTGGAGTTTCTGGAGCACCGCGGAGGAGATCAGGTTCAAGCCGGCCCCGCCATCAACTAGCATCTTAGTGACCTTGAGGTTGCGGATTGTTGGTGAAACCAACATCAGCAAGCACCCGACCGCAGTTATGCGATCCGGGTGGTCCTCAATATCAAAGATGATAGGCGTGCCAGACCATTTCAGAGGCTTGCGTGACTCGACGGGTGGTTCTGCTGCATTAACTTCCCACACCCACTGCTTGAGCTGACGGTGCGAGGTATGCAGAGAAGCACCACCGTCAACGCACAGGACCTTTGTGGCTTTCTGGAACTCCTGCTCATCAGTCTCCTCGTCATCCATGTCTTCATCGTCGTTGTCATCTTCATCCTTGTCGCGGCCGCTGGGAGGTCTGTCTCCTTGCCGCTGCTTGGCCTTGCCGCGGCGTCCTCCTCGGCCGGGACGTTTCTTGCCGGATCCCCCAGCACCTCCTGGGCCTTCTCCTTGTCACACCGCTCGTATTCAGCTTTCTGTTGCTCAACAAGCTGCTCGACTTTCTTACAGTTCTGGCGATCATGGCCCTTGGTGCGGTGGATCTTGCAATACTGCTCGTTGGTGCCGTCCTGCTTGTCGGCGACCGCCACCTCCGCGACAACCTCCTTGCCGGAGTCACCAGCTTTGGCTTCCTTGGCGCCACCACCGTTGCCGGACTGCTCAACAACTAGCACCTCTTTGCCTTTCCTCCTTCTGTTGTTCCGCCGCCGGTTTTTCCTTGATGGGGCAGCATCTTCACTTTCAGATCCTCCCGCTCCTACATTCTCTCCGGGGAGTCTCCTCCCTTCCTCAGCACGTGCACACTTGTCGGCCAGTGCATATAACTCACTGACGTCCCTGATCTTGCACATCGCCATTTCCTCCCGCATCCTGTGGTTCCGCACGTTCTGATGGAACGCGCTGATCACCACGGCAGGGTGGACGTCTGGGATGTTGTGCTGCACACTGCTGAATCTCTGAATGTACTTGCGCAGGGGCTTTCCTTCCTTCTGGGCGAGCAGATGAAGATCACTCTCCTGGCCATGAGGCTTGTGTCCGCCTGTGAAGCCGCCGACGAATTGATGGCACAGATCAGCCCAAGAGGATATTGAGTTGTCCGGCAAGTGCATGAGCCAAGATCTGACGTTGGGCTTGAGCACCAGCGGGAAGTAGTTGGCAAGGATCTTGTCATCCCGTCCTCCGGCAGCCTGCACCGCGATGGTGTAGATGTTGAGGAACTCTGACGGATGCGTCTTGCCGTCGTACTTCTCCGGTACGTCTGGCTTGAAGTTTTTCGCGCTGGGCCACTGGACTTGCCGCAGCTCACGAGTGAACGCAGGGCAACCTACCGCGTACGGCAGATCGCCTGGTTCCCCTGGCGCATGCATGTCATTAGAGGGCCCAGCGCGCTTGTCGGATTGACGTCGCGCTTCTCTTCGGCGCTCGATGCGAGTTCGAGCGTCTTCTTGTTGCCGATCATGAAGGACTTGGCGCTGATCGCGACGAGCTCGTGGATCCGATGATGCAGTGGAGTCGCTATCGAGGTGGATCCGGCGAGTCAGCGATCTTGGCCTTCGGGGCGGTGATTGCATGGTAGTTGCACCTCCACCCGTTTCATCGCCACTGGCTCGCGCCTGGCAACCCTGCCGTGGCGGTGACGCGCTCGGCCGCTGTGGAGTGTCGCCGTTGGCGTAGCCGATGAGACTCTGAATTGTGGCCCTCCATTCATCGATCTTGTCCGACGTCGGAGGGTAATCTAGGAGAAGTTGAGGTCCCGCCAAAGCTTCTGCTGGAGTGGTGGGTGGCAGTGGCGGACGGCGCGAGGAGCGGGACGTGCTCGGACTTCTAACTATGTTGGAAGGAGCAGTATCCTGTCCAGGCGACTGTGCCCCGCTCGTGCCAGCACGCTGGCATGCATGCTGGTCTTGAGCGCCCTGAGATCCACCAGCTTGGTCTTGGCCTATCATGCATATGGTACTGCTAGTGCCGTGACGCTGTTGGTCTTGCGCCTCCTGAGAGTGGCGTGGAACATGTACAGTCGCCGAGGTTTGTGCAGCCTTGTTCTTGGACCTGGCGGCATCATGAGCTTCCTCGTCGACGCCCATTCTTCCGCCGGCGTCCATTCCACCACCTGTTTGCTCCAACGGTGGCGGAAGTGACGTGGATGGAGCGTCTGCCGCCGAAGTCTTCTTCTTCGGTGGCATGTTGATGAAGGGAATGAAGATCTAGCTCGTGTGAACGCCGGATCAGGTTCACACAATCTCGACGCCCCCTACCTGGCGCGCCAAAGATGTCGGGGAAACTGATCCTCGAACACCTATGGGGCCGGCGGACAGGGCCCCTTTTGGTTCGGCGGGGGGCGGAGATCGCACGAAGAGCAGATCGAGGCGAAGCACACGAGCAGTTTACCTAGCTTCGGAGCTCTCCGGAGAGATAACACTCCTACTGCTGCTTGTCTGGTTCTATTCTGTTCTTGCTCTAGAGAGAGAGCGTAGTGTCTTTCTGGGTTACGAATGAGTCGAACCGAACCGAGCCCCCCATACGTTGCGCATGGGCCACCTTTTATACACCAAAGGGGTCACCGACAGGTGGCAACGCAGAGAAGGGTACAAATGTAAAAAGTGAGGTGGTTGGTACAGCTACTTGTACAGTGCACCCTACCTAACCCTGACGGCAGGGGACAAGGGCATTAAGTGCCCGTCTGCATCGCCCAAACAGTGCAGAAAAGGACCGTTAGGGGCGCCACCGTTCGCCACGATGGCGATCTTGTCAGCTTCACATGCCCCTCCGCACCGCTGGCTGCATAGCCTCCCGCCACGCGCGCCTGGAGAAGCCCCCAGGGTGACACGTTGGTGGATGCGCTGGAGCGTGGGCACAGAGTGGCCGCCTGCCGCGGAAAGTGCCTTGCCGCTGCTGTTATCTTGTCGGGTCCGGAGGCTTGTCGCTTACCGGGCCTCGAGGTACCTTGGTTGGTCTTCACGGCAAGCTCCTCTTGCCAGGGCCTTGTTGCCTTGCCGGAACACGAGGCGCGTCGCGCCAGGTTCCTTGGAGTGTCCTGGTTGGCCTTCCCGGCAAGCTCCTCTTGCCGGGGCCTTGTCTCCTCAGCTTAAATACTTTGTTCTTGAATGGCTCCAAGGGAACCATGGAGGATCTTGGCGTTTGCCCGGCAAGCCTTGCCGCGGGGTGCTGCAACTGCCCGTGCACAAGTTCGGGGTACTAGGGTACCCCTATTCTAGTACACCGACATGCTAGGTAGCATTCCACATCAAAAATTCTATTTTTATCATTTACCTACTCGAGGACGAGCAGGAATTAAGCTTGGGGATGCTTGATACGTCTCCAACATATCTATAATTTTTGATTGTTCCATGCTATTATATTACCTGTTTTGGATCTTTATGGGCTTTATTTTACACATTTATATCATTTTTGGGACTAACCTACTAATCGGAGGCCCAGCCCTTATTGCTGTTTTTTTGCCTATTTCAGTATTTCGAAGAAAAGGAATATCAAACAGAGTCCAAACGGAATGAAACCTTTAGGAGCATGATTTTTGGAACGAACGTGTTCCGAAGAACTTGGAGTGCAAGTCAAGAAGCAAACGAGGCGGCCAGGACATAGGAGGGCATGCCCACCCCTCCTGGGTGTGCCCCTGTCTCCTGGGCCCCTCGAGCGGCCACCGACGCACTTCTTCCTCCTATATAAGCCTACGTATCCCGAAAACATCCAGGGAGCCACCACAGAAATATTTCCGCCACCATAACCTTTTGTATCCGCGAGATCCCATCTTGGAGACGTCGCCGGCGTTCTACCAGAGGGGGAATCCACCATGGAGGGCTTCTACATGAACACCATAGCCCTTCCGATGAGTTGCGAGTACTTTACCACAGACCTTCGGGTCCATAGTTATTAGCTAGATGGCTTCTTCTCTCTTTTTGGATCTGAATACAATGTTCTCCCCCTCTCTTGTGGAGATCTATTCGTTGTAAACTCTTTTTGCTGTGTGTTTGTTGAGATCCGATGAATTGTGGGTTTATGATCAAGTTTATCTATGAGTAATATTTGAATCTTCTCTGAATTCTTTTATGTATGATTGAGTTATCTTTGCAAGTCTCTTAGAATTATCGGTTTGGTTTGGCCTACTAGATTGATCTTTCTTCCCATGGGAGAAGTGCTTAGCTTTGGGTTCAATCTTGCGGTGTCCTTACCCAGTGACAGAAAGGGTTGCAAGGCACGTATTGTATTGTATTCTTGCCATCGAGGATAAAAATATGGGGTTTATATCATATTGCTTGAGTTTGTCCCTCTACATCATGTCATCTTTCTTAATACGTTACTCTGTTCTTATGAACTTAATACTCTAGATGCATGCTGGATAGCGGTCGATGTGTTGAGTAATAGTAGTAGATGCAGGCAGGAGTTGGTCTACTTGTCACGGACGTGATGCCTATATACATGATCATGCCTAGATAATCTCATAAATTTTCGCTTTTCTATCAATTGCTCGAGAGTAATTTGTTCATCCACCGTAATACTTATGCTATCTTGAGAGAAGCCTCTAGTGAAACCTATGGCCCCCGGGTCTACCTTTTATCATATGAGTTTTCAATCTACTTTTATTTGCATCTTTACTTTTTTGCATCTATATTATAAAATACCAAAAATATATTTATCTTATCATATTATCTCTATCAGATCTCACTTTCACAAGTGGCCGTGAAGGGATTGACAACCCCTTTATCGCGTTGGTTGCGAGTTCTTTGTTTGTTTGTGTAGGTTCGTGGGATTTGTGAGGAGCCTCCTACTGAATTGATACGTTGGTTCTCAAAAACAGAGGGAAATACTTATGCTACTATGCTGCATCACCCTTTCCTCTTCAAGAAAAACAAACACAAGCTCAAGACGTAGCAGGAACCAATATGAGCATCCAGGTTCCGCTATTGGTTATTGACCGGAGACGTGTCTCGGTCATGTCTACATAGTTCTCGAACCCGTAGGGTCCGCACGCTTAAAGTTTGGTGACGATCGGTATTATGAGTTTTCGTGTTTTGATGTACTGAAGGTAGTTCAGAGTCTCTGATATGATCACAGACATGACGAGGAGTCTTGAAATGGTCTAGACGTAAAGATCGATATATTGGACGACTATGTTCAGACACCGGAAGTGTTTCGGGAGGTTTCAGACATTTACCGGAGTACCGGGGGGTTATCGGAACCCCCCGGGGAGTATATTGGGCCTAATGGGCCTTAGTGGGAGAAGAGGAGGGGAGGCCAGGGCAGCTGCGCCCCCCTCCCCCTCTAGTCCGAATTGGACAAGGAGGGGGGGCGGCACCCCCCTCTTTCCTTCTCCTCCTCTCTTCCTTCCTTCCCTTCTCCTACTCCTACAAGGAAAGGAAGAGTCCTACTCCCAGTGGGAGTAGGACTCCCCCCTTGGGGCACCCTCCTCCTGGCCGGCCGCCTCCCCCCTTGCTCCTTTATATACGGGGGCAGGGGGCACCTCTAGACACACTAATTGATCTGTTGATCTATTCCAGCCGTGTGCGGTGCCCCCCTGTAGCGACCCGACCCGAATGGATCGAATCTCTGTGCTTAAGTGTCATCCCTGGATCGGTATGCTGACACACACAATACTCGAGGATTTATAACAGAGGTAAATCACATGTATAAAGTAACATAAATACTATTACCTCAATCCAAATAGCGGAAGTAACAAGGTTGTGGATTCCCATAAACACCAACGGCAAAGTTGAGTGTAGAAACCGTAACCCTAACCTATCACTTACTCGTCGTAAGATATCCTGTAACATGAGATGTTGCAGCCCTGTAGGTCAGTACATTGAATGTACAGGCAAATTCACACCATAGAGCAATGATGAATAAAGGCTATCACTACATGCATATATGGCTGGTGGAAAAGCTCTATGGTTATAATGTTTTTGCGAAAAGCCAATTTTTCCCTACTGCAAAGGAATAAATTTGATTTAACTATCATGGTGGTTGTTAAACATTGAGAATGGTTGACATCATTCTCAATCCCAACTAAGCATCATCATTAAACCCAAACAAACTATATTAAGTAACGTGATGAGATCAACAGGATAATCCAAGAACTAGATACTCAAGATGTCCATAACCGGGGACATGGATAATCATGATTAGTTTGTACACTCTGCAGAGGTTTGCGCACTTTTCCCCACAAGACTCAATCTCCTCCGTTGCATTTCTCGCACTACATGGTGTTTGAGAAACGGATGACCGAGACATAGTCTTTCAGAAGCGCTAGCACCTTACGATGGGTAGACCGGTACACCTACTTTCCCCTACATCTGCTAGTCTACTCTGTAAGAGTTCGCATGACTTAATCAACTATGCTAGAGCCCATAATGGCTTGTGGCTGCACACGGAAGTTTCTAGCATGAATAATCTCATGATCCCTTTGAGCCTGGGTGGCGGTCCAAAAGAAACAGGCAAATCCTGGAAACCCAGGTGCCTCAATCCACCCAGATGTGTATTTAAGTTGCCACCTTAGATAAACCATTAAACTAAAAAAACTCACATCTGTCATGGATATCACTCACCCAATCCACGTCTACTAGCATAGCATGGCATAATAAGCAAACGTAGAAGTAACTCCCAAAGGTTTGATAGTAAAATAGGTAATAGGTACTACCTCAACTACTTCCCATCCCACAGTTTAATTAGATCCTAATCATGCAATGTTTGAGGATTGATCTAATGCAATAAAACTGGGTAGTAAAAGAGGTATGATCAAAGTGTGAACTTGCCTGTACAGTTGATGAAGATGATTTGCACTCAACTCTTGATAGTTCTATTCGTCTCACTCCGTTCAATATATCGTAAGCAAGCAATAGTAAACATACATAAGCAGTCACTCAAAAGATCGAAGAGAACGAAGAAAACAAATCAAAAACCTTCGAAACTAAGCAAATAACTCTTGAAACATAAAAACAATTTCTAACAGTACCAAAATTGTGTGGATTTGGCCTTATCAGAAAGTTTAGGTCAAGAGCTTCAATTTGCAAAAAGAATCAACTAAATTGGAGTTACGAAACTCAAGTTACAGATGAAACAAGATCAAATAATAATCTGAACTAAACTCAATTTTTTAAATTGTCAAAAACATGTTTAAGTTGTTTATCTGGATAGAGAGAATCATAACAAAGACGTGGGCGTTGGTTTCGCTGGATTTGGATAAGCGGACAAAAAGTTGTGAGGGTTTGAAGTCTAGGGGCTAAATTGTAAATTAAACATCTACAAAGAAGTCCCTGAATAAAACTAACAGAAAAAGAAAAAGTCTATATAATGAACGTTCGTTACAGAACACCAAAGAATGAAAAGTCTTTCGCTGAGTATACCCAACCGGTGAACGTTCGCAAAATAACTTAACCTAAAAAAATTAACCGTGTAATAAAAACCGATCTAAACTAGGAAACCCGGGCGGGTTTACGGGTTATACCGGCTCAGCGGTTTAGGCGGAGAAAACCGCCGGCGAAATTGGACGGCGAATGTCGGACGGCGGGCGGCTCCGGCGAACTCGGGGACGACGGCTCCGGGCGTCACGGGAGGCGGTGAAGAGCACGGGGAGGGGCGGCGTGGAGCGGCGGTTGCGGTGGTGGTGGTTGTGGCGGCTCCAGCTGACGCATGCGGCGGCGGCGGCAAGTGTGGCGGCGGCGGTGAGATCCGGCGGCAGCGGCGCGTTGCGAGGAGAGGCGAGGGGAGGGGAGAGAGAGAGAGAGGGGCCCGGGGCCTCGGGATTTATAGGGGAGGGGAGGAGGTGGCGTGGAGGAGGGGGCAAGGTGGTGGGGCAGTGCCGGACTCCGGGAGGAGTCCCGGTCGGGGACGACGGGCGAGGCAGCGCGGTGTTGGGCCTTGGCCTGGCTGGAGCTGGGCCGCCCAGTTCGGCGGAAGAAAGTTTTTTTTAACAAATTCTCAGAAAATAAAATAAAACCAAAATAAATAAATAAAAAATACTATAGGCATATAATATATCACAAATTTCAGAAAAAGATTTTCTACAGCATGAACATTTTTCTAGAGTCAAATAAAATCCACACAAATTCAGATAAGTCAAACACTGCTGCTGCTCTAATAAAATCCAACGAAAATCATTTTAAAAATACCAAAATGAATTCAAATTTATTTCTCTCCAATTTTCTATTGTAGGGAATCACGTTACCCTAATTTCTGTATATTTTATTTTTGGAGAAAAATAATTTGAATAAAACTCCAATAACTCCAAATTGAAAAATAAATTCAAAAGAACTTTGAATTTAATTCTTTAAAATCTCCCAACTCATATTTCATATAATTTTAAGAAGTCATTTTATCTTCTCTCATGAAAATCATTAAGTTGCATGAAGTTTATGAATCGAAATATTTCCAAATGAAATTCAAATATTTTCAAATACCCTTTCATTTAATTAAATGGAAGAAGTCATATCATCTTCGCTCAAGGGTTTTGTATTTGAAAAGAATTTGAATTCATGAAGATCAGTAAAGAAAATGAAAGTTTGGGAAAGTCCTTTTATTCCCTCTCATTTAACTTTCAAAAAGTTTCGAATTTCACTCAATCAATCAATCAATCAAACAATCAATCAAAACTATCTATTTGTTTATAACATTCCAAAATTTAGAATTTTGGGATGTTACAAACCTACCACCCTTAAAATGAATCTCGTCCTCGAGATTCGGAGAGGCTACCAAGAAATAGGTTAGGGTTTGGGGGTCTTCACAAAATCCATCGATCGTCTCAGGGGGTCACGGGTGCTACCACCCTTAGAAGCATCTTTACGGTTCCATCAAAACTCATATACTCCATCCTTATTCCTGACAGTGTCGGTCTTCTCAGATCTTGGGAAAATTCCTTCTCTGGGCTCTTCCGGTGGTGGCATAACCTTTTCCTCAATTGTTTTGTCCTTTTTCCTCTTGGTAAGGTTATTCTGAGATTGGGTCTTCTTAGTTGACGGGTCTGGCGCCAATACTAAACAGCTATCGATATCTTATAGTGGTCAACCATTTATGGTTTCTCCTGCAGGAAATGGGTCTGGGTTGAACCACACCGTATATCCTACGATTGGCAACAACTGCCTGGTACAGGGGAAAAATACTTATACCATTCTAAGGTTCAAACAAGGTTTAATATCATCGTCGCTCTACTATAGGTAAGTCACTCAGATTTGCCATCCCATATAGCAAAGCAAATAATAAGAGTAAGTCGGTATGGTGATCAATCCATCCCGCACCCAAATCATTACCTTGTATACGGTTTAGAGAATCTCGCATTCTAACAATCGGTCATCCTCACAAGCATTGCAGAATTTCTCTTGTCGATGAACCAAGTTCGGAAACTCCATTGATTCTGCAAGCCAAACAAACATCTATCATTTCTTCACATCTCTCAGGTTTTGCGTAAACTATTATAAGATCGTAAGGCGTATCCTCTTCCAGGGTTTCTCCTTCAGCAAGAGTGTGCTTCCTTCTTGGCAGGTCCTGGGGCCTGTGGGTTATGGCCCATCTCATCACTTGCAAACCTTGAACTCATCATTGGGCAACTGATCATTATCCCAATATCCAATTTCCTAGCATTCTTAAATCCATCTCATTGTATTGTCTTCCTTCCTTCTATTTGTACCAAAATTAAGACGTGATTACTCAAACTCATCATGGAGTTACAATTGCTCCATATTACCAACATCATACCTCCTTTATATCCAAATAGTACTTCATTCCTTCATACTCTTGGGTATCCCAAATATCGCGACAAAACTCATACTTATTTTGTCCGAAATCCACTTCATGGAATATCATTTCCTTTATCAGGGGCCAAGGGTTCTCACAATTACTACCACCCTTGAAATGCACAAACTTATCCATAGACCATATTTCTCATATCCTCGAAAATGGTCAAAATCTTCCTTCATACAGTCACTTCTCATAAAAAAAATCCAAGTACCAATGATGCAAACTTTATTGATTCTCAAAGTATTACAATCTCCTGCACTTCCATTTCATGCCTCAATCTCAACACCTCAATATAAAAATGTTCTCACTACTTCTATTATACTTCTTACAGACTCAACTATTTATCACAAGTCTCCTTCTCCTTGGGACAATCTCTTACAAAGTGCCCAGCTTCATTACAACAGAAACATATTACTTCTATCATGTCTCGAGGTTTCCTTGTGATTATATAGCCTCCTTGGGTCCTCGGCTGCCTTTTTGGGCAACTGCTGAAGTAGTGCCCTGACTCCTTGCACCTGAAACAGGTGATATGATTCAAGTCCTTCTTAGTATCCAATCCACTTCTCTTCCTGGATCTTTCCGTTCCAATCAGGGATTCTATTCCTGTGGGTCATACTCTACTTCCTTTGTCGGGAATTCTACTTGATCTCCATTCAGACAATCTTGGGAGATGTGTCCTTCTTCTCCACATGAATAGCATGACTTGGTGCAAGGTTTAATTTTGTTTCCTTTGTGTGTGTCCTCCACCTCTTCCTTCATCATAGATTCTTCTAAAGTTTCCTTCAGGGCTCCTTTCATTGTTTCTTTCTTCTGCTGGATGGTTCTCTGTACCATGGGGTAAATGTGACACTGAGCAGGGTAGTGGGTAGTTCCTTCACACAAGAAACAAGTAATCTGCCTAGTTGGGCATTTTTCAGCTGGGTGGCTTCCTTCACAATTTGGGCATTCATCCTTGTGTTATTTATGGTTGCGTCCTATTTCTCCACAAAGCTTGCGTGCACGGAGTTTCTTCATATCCTTTCCATAAGGCTCCAATCTCTGGGACACAAACCGAGACTATAGCAAGGTTAACTTAAATTCCTTACAAGTGGTTACTCCTTGCCATCCATTGATGTTTTGGTACATCCTCCACCAAGTAGCAGAACCTCTTTCAAAGCATTGAAGAGCATCCTGGGTCATATCCTTTCCGGCTATAGGGTTATTCTCCATATGATCTTCAATGTTATGAGTCCATTGGTCCGTCTCCAATTGACTTATCGGTCCAAAAAATATAAGGTCATCTCCATTTATCCTCTATTGGGTCCAAGGGTTTTAGGGGTGGATAAGAGAGATAGGGAGGGATGCACACAATACAAACAAAAGTTTTTGAAAAGACAGATTTTATTTTGTGGCTGTCGGAAAAACATCAAACAAGTGACAGCTCACAAACGTCGCATCTAACGTAAGTATAAAACAGGGGTTTGGTCTTCTAAAGGTCAACAAATCTTCAAAGTCGCCACTCTTCAAGTCTTGTTAATGTGTCCGATGGCTTCTTCAGATCATGATTGTCCATCTCAAGTTCTTCTATCAGGTCATTTCTGTTAATGCGAAGTCTCTCATGACATCCTTTAATATTCTGAAGTTGCGTTCCAAATTTTCGGTTTCAACATCCTTGACATGATCCATGGTCCTACTATCCTTCAGTTCCTGACGAATCTCCGGTATCTTGAGGTTCAGCTCCTCCAGCTTGGCTACTTCCAGCTTATGATTCTGAGTGCTTCACGAATTGCCTCCTTGTCAAATATAGCTTCCTACATATCCATCTTAAACTCCTGATGTAATTCTCCAGATCCTGGTGATACACCAGCTATGTTAAAACTGCATCCTCTACTGATAGATGCTCCATTAGCCCTTTTGTCATCCAATTCTTCTGAAAGATGCATGCTTAACACCTCAAGGTGACAATAACATGAGCGAGCGATAGCATCATGGATATCCGTGTTTATGCATATGTTTGTGCCATGAGCTATCATTCCATAGTTGATATCTCATGTCTTGGGGTTTTCTTGACAAAAAATTGAGTTCTACTGCTCCATGTTCTGGTCTTTCTCCGATACACCTTGATCTCGGGTATTGGCAACTTCCTTAGTCTGACAAGCTCTATCAGACTAGCCTTCCTAGGTCATACCAATCTGGAAATTCTTCAAAGTCTTCAAATTCTCGTAGTCTTCGGAGTCTTCACCGTTGTAGTTTCGTCATTGTAATGCACGGTAAAATCCTCTTTATTCCAAAGGGGTCTTAGCTGTCCGATATCTTTGTACTCCTTGGAGTGGTCTCATCATCCGCATCTTCGTGGTCAAAAGGGGTAAGGGGGTATAGTCTCACTAAAAGGGAATATTTAAATAAGCTTAGAAGAGAAGAGAGGTAAAAGATCCTTTTTGAAAAGAAAGTTGTAGATATAATCTTTCCTACGGGCTTGCCAATTTCTAGGGTCACGTCCTACAGTCAACATGTGCTCTGATACCATCTTGTAGCGACCCGACCCGAATGTATCGAATATCTGTGCTTAAGTGTCATCCCTGGATCGGTATGCTGACACACACAGTACTCGAGGATTTATAACAGAGGTAAATCACATGTATAAAGTAACGTAAATACTATTACCTCAATCCAAATAGCGGAAGTAACAAGGTTGTGGAATCCCATAAACACCAACGGCAAAGTTGAGTGTAGAAACCGTAACCCTAATGTATCACTTACTCATCGTAAGATATCCTGCAACATGAGACGTTGCAGCCCTGTAGGTCAGTACATTGAATGTACTGGAAAATTCACACCATAGAGCAATGATGATTAAAGGCTATCACTACATGCATATATGGCTGGTGGAAAAGCTCTATGGTTATAATGTTTTTGCGAAAAGCCAAATTTTTCCTACTGGAAAGGAATAAATTTTATTTAACTATGATGGTGGTTGTTAAACATTGAGAATGGTTGATAGCATTCTCAATCCCAACTAAGCATCATCATTAAACCCAAACAAATTATATTAAGTAACATGATGAGATCAACAGGATAATCCAAGAACTAGATACTCAAGATGTCCATAACCGGGGACATGGCTAATCATGATTAGTTTGTACACTCCGCAGAGGTTTGCGCACTTTTCCCCACAAGACTCGATCGCCTCCGTTGGATTTCTCGCACTACATGGTGTTTGAGAAACGGATGACCGAGACATAATCTTTCAGAAGCGCTAGCACCTTACGATGGGTAGACCGGTACACCTACTTTCCCCCACATCTGCTAGTCTACCCTGTAAGAGTTCGCACGACTTAATAAACTATGCCAGAGCCCATAATGGCTTGTGGCTGCACACGGAAGTTTCTAGCATGAATAATCTCATGATCCCTTTGAGCCTGGGTGGCGGTCCAAAAGAAACAGGCAAATCCTGGAAACCCAGGTGCCTAAATCCACCCAGATGTGTATTTAAGTTGCCACCTTAGGTAAACCATTAAATTAACAAAACTCACATCTGTCATGGATATCACTCACCCAATCCACGTCTACTAGCATAGCATGGCATAATAAGTAAACATAGAAGTAACTCCCAAAGGTTTGATAGTAAAATAGGTAATAGGTACTACCTCAACTACTTCCCATCCCATAGTTTAATTAGATCCTAATCATGCAATGTTTGAGGATTGATCTAATGCAATAAAACTGGGTAGTAAAAGAGGTATGATCAAAGTGTGAACTTGCCTGTAGAGCTGATGAAGATGATTCGCACTCAACTCCTGATAGTTCTATTCGTCTCACTCCGTTCAATCTATCGTAAGCAAGCAATAGTAACCACACATAAGCAATCACTCAAAAGATCGGAGAGAACGAAGAAAACAAATCAAAAACCTTTGAAACCAAGCAAATAACTCTTGAAACATAATTTTTTTTCTAACAGTACCAAAATTGTGTGGATTTGGCCTTATCAGAAAGTTTAGGTCAAGAGCTTCGATTTGCAAAAAGAATCAACTAAACTGGAGTTACGAAACTCAAGTTATAGATGCAACAAGATCAAATACTAATATGAACTAAACTCAATTTTTTAAATTGTCAAAAACATGTTTAAGTTGTTTATCTGGATAGAGAGGATCATAACGAAGACGTGGGCGTTGGTTTCGTTGGATTTGGATAAGCGGACAAAAAGTTGTGAGGGTTTGAAGTCCAGGTGCTAAATTGTAAATTAAACATCTACAAAGAAGTCCCTGAATAAAACTAACAGAAAAAGAAAAAACTCCATATAACGAACGTTCGTTACAGAACACCAACGAACAAAAAGTCGTTCGCTGAGTATACCCAACCGGTGAACGTTCGCAAAATAACTTAACCTAAAAAAATTAACCGTCTAATAAAAACCGATCTAAACTAGGAAAACTGGGCTGGTTTACGGGTTATACCGGCTCGGCGGTTTAGGCGGAGAAAACCACCGGCGAAACGGGATGGTGAATGGCGGACGGCGGGCGGCTCTGGCAAACTCGGGGACGACGGTGAGGCGAGGAGAGAGAGAGAGAGAGGGGCCCAGGGCCTCGGGATTATAGGGGAGGGGAGGAGGTGGCGTGGAGGAGGGGGCAAGGTGGCGGGGCGGCGCCGGACTCCGGGAGGAGTCCCGGTCGGGGACGACGGGCGAGGCGGCGCGGTGCTGGGCCTTGGCCTGGTTGGAGCTGGGCCGGCCTAGTTCGGCGGAAGAAAGTTTTTTTTAACAAATTCTAGGAAAATAAAATAAAAACAAAATAAATAAATAAAAAATACTATAGGCATATAATATATCAAAATTTTCAGAAAAAGATTTTCTACAACATGAACATTTTTCTAGAGTCAAATAAAATCCACACAAATTCAGATAAGTCAAACACTGCTGCTGCTCTAATAAAATCCAACGAAAATCATTTTAAAAATACCAAAATGAATTCAAATTTATTTCTCTCCAATTTTATATTGTAGGGAATCATGTTACCCTAATTTGTGTATATTTTAGTTTTGGAGAAAAATAATTTGAATAAAACTCCAATAACTCCAAATTGAAAAATAAATTCAAAAGAACTTTGAATTTAATTCTTTAAAAACTCCCAACTCATATTTCATATAATTTGAAGAAGTCATTTTATCTTCTCTCATGAAAATCATTGAGTTGCATGAAGTTTATGAATCGAAATATTTCCAAATGAAATTCAAATATTTTCAAATACCCTTTCAATTAATTAAATGGAAGAAGTCATATCATCTTCGCTCAAGGGTTTTGTATTTGAAAAGAATTTGAATTCATGAAGATCAGAAAAGAAAATGAAAGTTTGGTAAAGTCCTTTTATTTCCTCTCATTTAACTTTCAAAAAGTTTCGAATTTCACTCACTCAATCAATCAATCAAACAATCAATCAAAACTATCTATTTGTTTATAACATTCCAAAATTTAGAATTTTGGGATGTTACACCCCCTCCACCATATTCCACCACGGTCATATCGTAGCGGTGCTTAGGCGAAGCCCTCCGTCGGTAGCAACATCATCACCATCACCACGCGGTCGTGCTGACGAAACTCTCCCGTGAAGCTCTGCTAGATTGGAGTTCGCAGGACGTCATCGAGCTGAACGTGTGTTGAACTCGGAGGTGACGTACGTTGGGTAGTTGGATCGGTCGGATCGTGAAGACGTACGACTACATCAACCACATTGTGCTAACGCTTCCGCTTCCAGTCTATGAGGGTACGTGGACTCACTCTCCCCGCTTATTGCTATGCATCACCATGATCTTGCATGTGCTTAGGATTTTTTTTTGAAAATTCTACGTTCCCCAACAGTGCTATGTCCATGGCTCACGCTCATGTATTGCGTGAAAGTTGAAAAAGTTTGAGAATACTAAAGTATTCAACAATTGCTTGTCTGAAACCGGGGTTGTACATGATTTGAATATTTTGTGTGACAAAGATGGAGCATAGCCAAACTATGTGATTTTGTAGGGATGAACCTTCTTTGGCCATGTTATTTTGAGAAGACATGATTGGTTTGTTAGTATGCTTGAAGTATTATTATTTTTATGTCAATATTAAACTTTTGTCTTGAATCTTTCGAATTTGAACATTCATTCCACAAAAAGAAAATTACATTGATAATTATGTTAGGTAGCATTCCACATCAAAAATTCTGTTTTTATCATTTACCTACTCGAGGACGAGCAGGAATTGAGCTTGGGGATGCTTGATACGTCTCCAACGTATCTATAATTTTTGATTGCTCCATGCTATTATATTATCTGTTTTGGATGTTTAATGGGCTTTAATATGCTCTTTTATATTATTTATGGGACTAACCTTTTAACATGGAGGCCCAGTGCCAGTTTCTATTTTTTTTGCCTATTTTAGTGTTTTGTAGTAAAGCAATACCAAACGGAGTCTAAACGGAATGAAACATTCGCGATGATCTTTCTTGGACCGAAAGTAAACTAGAAGACTTAGAGTTGAAGTCAGAAACGCCACGAGATGTCCATGAGGCAAGAGGGTGCGCCTAGGGGGGGGGGGTAGGTGCGCCCCCACCCTTGTTGGCCCCTCGTAGCTCCACCGACGTACTTCTTTCGCCTATATATACTCTTATACCCTAGAAACATCAGGGAGAGCCATGAAACCACTTTTCCACTGCCTCAACCTTCTGTACCCATGAGATCCCATCTTGGGGCCTTTTCCAGCGATCTGCCAGAGGGGGAATCGATCAGGGAGGGATTCTACATCAACACCATTGCCTGTCCGATGAAGCGTGAGTAGTTTACCACAGACCTTTGAGTCCATAATTATTAGCTAAATGCCTTCTTCTCTTTCTTTGATTCTCAATACAAAGTTCTCCTCGATGTTCTTGGAGATCTATTTGATGTAATACTCTTTTGCGGTGTGTTTGCCGAGATCCGATGAATTGTGGATTTATGAACAAGATTATCTATGAATATTATTTGGTTCTTCTCTGAATTCTTATATGCATGATTTTATATCTTTGCAAGTTTCTTTGAATTATTGGTTTAGTTTGGCCTACTAATTGATTGTTCTTGCAATGGGATAAGTGCTTAGCTTTGGGTTCAATCTTGCAGTGTCCTTTCCCATTGACAGTAGGGGAAGCAAGGCACGTATTGTATTGTTGCCATCGAGGATAAATAGATGGGGTTTATATCATATTGCTTGAGTTTATCCCTGTACATCATGTCATCTCGCTAAGTGCGTTACTCCGTTTTTATGAACATAATACTCTAGATGCATGCTGGATAGCGGTCGATGTGTGAAGTAATACTAGTAGATGCAGAATTGTTTTGGTCTAATTAACACGGACATGATGCCTATGTTCATGATCATTGCCTTAGATGTCTTCATAATTATGCGCTTTTCTGTCAATTGCTCGGCATTAATTTGTTCACCCACCGTAATACATGCTATCTTGAGAGAAGCCACTAGTGAAACCTATGGCGCCCAGGTCTCTTTTCTATTAGTTTACATCTCTTTTCCATTATATCACATCTCATTTACTATTTTAAATCTTTACTTTCCAATCTATATAAAAATACCAAAAATATTTACTTTATTATCTCTATTAGATCTCACTTTTGCGAGTGACCCTGAAGGGATTGACAACCCCTTTATCGCGTTGGTTCCAAGGTTCTTGATTGTTTGTACAGGTACTAGGTGACTTGTGCGCCTTCTCCTACTGGATTGATATATTGGTTCTCAAAACTGAGGGAAATACTTACGCTACTTTGCTGCATCTTGATGACCCCCAAGTATATGGGATCTATCGTAGTCCTTTCGATAAGTAAGAGTGTCGAACCCAACAAGGAGAAGAAGGAAATGATAAGCGGTTTTCGGTAAGGTATTCTCTGCAAGACTGAAATTGTAGGTAATAGATAGTTTTGTGATAAGATAATTTGTAACGGGTAACAAGCAATGAAAGTAAATAAGGTGCAGCAAGGTGGCCCAATCCTTTTTGTAGCAAAGGACAAGCATGGACAATTTCTTATAATGAGACAAGCGCTCCCAAGGACACATGGGAATTATCGTCAAGCTAGTTTCATCACACTCATATGATTCGCGTTTCGTTACTTTGATAATTTGATATGTGGGTGGACCGATGCTTGGGTACAGTCCTTTCTTGGACAAGAATCCCACTTATGATTAACCCCTATTGCAAGCATCCACAACTACAGAAGAAGTATTAAGGTAACCT
This sequence comes from Triticum aestivum, assembly GCF_018294505.1. Taxonomy (NCBI): domain Eukaryota; kingdom Viridiplantae; phylum Streptophyta; class Magnoliopsida; order Poales; family Poaceae; genus Triticum; species Triticum aestivum. The sequence goes on from NC_057795.1 coordinate 689,311,110, forward strand.
AACCATAGCATGAAACTAGTGGATCCAAATCAACCCCTTACGAAGCAACGCATAAACTAGGGTTTAAGCTTCTGTCAGTCTAGCAACCCATTATCTACTTATTACTTCCCAATGCCTTCCTCTAGGCCCAAATAATGGTGAAGTGTCATGTAGTCGATGTTCACATAACACCACTAGAGGAGAGACAACATACATCTCATCAAAATATCAAACGAATACCAAATTCACATGAGTACTAATAGAAAGACTTCACCCATGTCCTCACGAACAAACGTAACTACTCACAAATTATATTCATGTTCATAATCAGAGGGGTATTTATATGCATTAAGGATCTGAACATATGATCTTCCACCAAGTAAACCAATTAGCATCAACTACAAGGAGTAATCAACACTACTAGCAACCCACATGTACCAATTTGTGGTTTTGGATACAAGATTGCATACAAGAAATGAAGTAGGGTTTGAGTGGAGATGGTGCTGGTGAAGATGTTGATGAAGATTCAGCCCCTCCCGATGAGAGGATCGTTGGTGATGACGATGGTGATGATTTCCCCCTCCCGGAGGGAAGTTTCCTCGGCAGAACAGCTTCGCCGGAGCCCTCGATTAGTTCCGCCTCGTGGCGGCGGAGTTTCGTCTCGTAAGCTTATGATTTTTTCCAGGGTAAAAGCCTTCATATAGCAAAAGATGGGCACCGGAGGGCCACCAAGGGGCCCACGAACAGGAGGGCGCGCCCCCACCCTCGTGGCTAGGGTGTGGGCCCCCTCTGGTACTTTCTTTGCTCAATAATTCTTACTAAATCTAAAAATGACTTTCGTGGACTTGCGGGACTTTTGGAGCTGTGTAGAATAGGTTTCCAATATTTGCTCCTTTTCCAGCCAGAATCCCAGCAGCTGGCATTCTCCCTCTTCATGATAAACCTCGTAAAATAAGAGAGAATAGCCATAAGTATTGTAACATAACTTGTAATAGCAGCCCATAATGCAATAAATATTGATATAAAAGCATGATGCAAAATTGATGTATCAACTCCCCCAAGCTTAGACCTCGCTTGTCCTCAAGCGGAAGTCGATATCGAGAAATATGTCCACATGTTTAGAGATGGAGGTCTCGATAAAAATAAAATACGGACATGAGGGCATCATGATCATTCTTATAACAACAACATATATAGATTTTTGTCATAATCTTATTATTCTCAAGTTACAATCTATTCACAATGTCAAGTATGGTTCAGAAACATCATTGAAAACTAACAAACTATAATCTCAGTCATTGAAGCAATTGCAATTTATCATAACATCAGAAAGAGTCAAGAGTAGAGCTTTTCAGCAAGTCCACATACTCAACTATCATATAGTCTTCTACAATTGCTAACACTCACGCAATACTTATGGTTATGGAGTTTTAATCGGACACTGAGAAAGATAGGGGCTTATAGTTTCGCCTCCCAACATATTCACCTTTGGGTGATGTCAACAATAATAGTTCATGCTAACTTACATCCATTGGATATATATATCGGGATCTTTCCAACACGAGGTGCTTGACAAAGGACAAAATGAAAAAGGGAAAGGTGAAGATCATCTTGACTCTTGCATAAAGTAAAAGACATAAAGTAAAAGATAGGCCCTTCGCAGAGGGAAGCAGAGGTTTTCATGTGCTTTTAGGGTTGGATGCACAAAATCTTAATGCAAAAGAACATCACTTTATATTGCCACTTGTATATGGACCTTTATTATGCAGTCCGTCGCTTTTATTGCTTCCATAACAAGATCGTATAAAGCTTATTTTCTTCACACTAATAAGCATACATATTTAGAGAGCAATTCTTATTGCTTGCAACATGACAACTTACTTGAAGGATCTTACTCAATCCATAGGTAGATATGGTGGACTCTCATGGCAAAACTGGGTTTACGGATAATTGGAAGCACAAGTAGTATCTCTACTTGGTGCTAGGAATTTTTTTCTAGCATGAGGGGGAAAGGCAAGCTCAACATGTTGAATGATCCATGACAATATACTTTAACTGGGATGTGAGAAAACATAAACTATTACGTTGTCTTCCTTGTCCAACATCAACTCTTTAGCATGTCATACTTTAATGAGTGCTCACAATTATAAAAGATGTCCAAGATAGTATATTTATATGTGAAAACCTCTCTTTCTTTATTACTTCCTATTAATTGCAACGGTGACCAAAACTATGTTTGTCAACTCTCAACAACTTTTATGCCTCATACTCTTTATATGTGAAGTCATTACTATCCATAAGATCAATATGAACTCTTTTATTATTTTTATTCGTTCTATTTTTCTCAAGATCATAGCAAGATAGCAAAGCCCTTGACTCAACACTAATCTTTATTATAGATAGCCCATGGACTCGATTACATAGAAGGATCACAAAGCAAAACTCAAAACTAATTCAAACCAAAATTTTATTCTACTAGATCTAGATATTACCAAAAGGATCGAACTAAATAAAACGGTAAAGATAGAGTGTGATGGTGATACGATCCCGGGGCACCTCCCCCAAGCTTGGCAGTTGCTAAGGGGAGTGCCCATACCCATGTGATTATGTCCTCGGAGGTGGTGAAGAAGGTGTTGTTGATGATGTAGGCTTGTCGTCCATATTCCAAGGCATAGGCTCACCATCCTAGAAGGATGATCGAGTCTCCGGGATCCTCAAATCTGTAGCCAAACTCATCCTCTAGAATCTATATTCATACTCACATTTTTGGTTTTGCCGGTCATAGATCTGGGCTTGGAGGTGCTCGATTTTCTCATGAAGCTTGAAGATGGTCTCCCCAATGTTCTTGGGATCCAGCTTGTGAGAGTTGGTGAACTCCGCGATCATCATCTGGTTGGCGTTGAGTCCACGCTCCACCATCCCTTGGCACTTGAAAACTTGTTGTTCCATAGCTTCGAGCTTTGTCTCCATGATTCCGGTATGCCTTGGTCCCTCCACATCGCGGATGTGCAGCACCCCCTCAATCATCTCAATGGTATGAGGGTGTTGCAGCACCTCCGCAAGATAGGGGCTGATAACCTTCTCAGAAAACTTGTCCTTGGGAGCGCTTGGAGACGTCATGGTGCTCTCGATCTGTCAGAAAAACTATTCCTTTTCGTAGTCTGAATTGTTCTAGAAAGTGTCCCTTATGTATTCCTCCGGGGTTACGGTTTCAATAATATTAGTTTCAACATTTATAGGATTACCTGAGATATAATGTTAGATTCTTTGACCGTTCACCACCCTCGGACTTGTGCCTTCGAATTTGTTGATTTTTATGGCATCGGAACGATAGACCTCTTCGATAACATAAGGACCTTCCCATTTAGAGAGAAGCTTTCCTGCAAAAAATCTTAAACGAGAGTTGAATAGTAACACATAATCACCTACGTTAAACTCAGGCCATCTTTTGACTTTTTCTTTAAACAGCTTGGCATTCTCATAGGCTTGGGTTCTCCATTCATCAAGTGAGATAATGTCAAATAACCTCTTCTCACCATCAAGTTTGAAATCATAGTTGAGCTCTTTAATGGCCCAATATGCCTTATGTTCAAGTTCAAGAGTTAAGTGACACGCTTTTCCATATACCATCTTATACGGAGACATACCCATAATGCATCATCAAGTTTCTTGGACCAATTCTTTCTAGATCTATTAACAGTCTTTTGCAAAATTAATTTTAGGTCTCCATTACTCAGTTCTACTTGACCACTAGACTGTGGTGATAAGGAGATGCAATTCTATGATTAACATCATACTTAGCAAGCATTTTACGGAAAGCACCATGAATAAAATGTGAACCACCATCAGTCATGAGATATCTAGGGACACCAAACCTCGGAAAAATAACTTCTTTAAGCATCTTAATAGAGGTGTTATGATCAGCACTACTAGTTGGAATAGCTTCTACCCACTTAGTAACGTAATCAACAACAACTAAAATATGTGTGTATCCATTGGAGGCAGGAAAAGGTCCCATATAATCAAAGCCCCAAACATGAAATGGTTCAATAACAAGAGAATAATTCATAGGCATTTATTGATGTCTACTAATATTACCAATTCTTTGACATTCATCAGAAGACAAGAAAAACTTACGGGCATCTTTGAAGAGAGTAAGCCAATAAAAACCGGATTGCAATACCTTATGTGTAGTTCTATCTCCAGCGTGGTGTCCTCCATATGGTTCGGAGTGACACTTGCGTAGGATTTGTTCCTGTTCATGCTCAGGTACACAACGTGTAATAACACCATCTACTCCTTCTGTATAAAGGTGTGGGTCATCCCAAAAGTAATGTCTTAAATCATAAGAGAACTTTTTCTTTTGCTGGTATGTGAAACTAGGTGGTATAAATTTAGCAACAATGTAATTAGCATAATTAGCATACCATGGAGCAGTATGAGCAGCATTAATGACCGCTAATTGTTCATCAGGAAAGCTATCATCCATAGGTAGTGGGTCGTCAAGAACATTCTCTAACCTAGATAAGTTTTCTGCAACGGGGTTCTCAGCTCCCTTTCTATCAATGATATGCAAATCAAATTCTTGGAGCAAGAGGACCCATCTAATAAGTCTAGGTTTAGCATCTTTCTTTTCTACAAGATATTTAATAGCAACATGATCAGTGTGAATAGTTACTTTAGAATCAACAATATAAAGTTAAACTTATCACATGCAAATACAACTGCTAAGAATTCCATTTCAGTAGTAGCATAATTTCACTGGCCAGTATCAAGAGTTTTACTAGCATACTGGATAACATTTAATTTCTTATCAACTCTTTGCCCTAGAACAACACCTACAACATAATCGCTAGCATCACACATAATTTCAAAGGGTAAATTCCAATCAGGTGGCTGAACGTTAGGTGCAGTGATCAAAGCGGTCTTAAATATTTCAAATGCTTCGACACAATCATCATCAAAGACGAAAGGAATATCTTTTTGCAATAAATTATTGAGAGGCCTAGAGATTTTAGAAAAGTCCTTAATGAACCTCTATAAAAACTAGCATCACCAAGGAAACTTCTTATACCTTTAATGTCCTTAGGACATGGCATCTTTTCAATAACATCAACCTTAGCTTTATCAACTTCAATACCTTTCTCAGAAAATTTGTGCCCCAAGACAATGCCTTCATTAACCATAAAGTGGCACTTTTCCCAATTCAAGACGAAACTAGTGTCTTCACATATCTGCAAAACTCGATCAAGGTTGCTCAAGCAATCATCAAAAGAGGATCCATAAACGGGGAAGTCATCCATGAATACCTCACAAATCTTTTCACAAAAGTCAGAGAATATAGCCATCATGCATCTTTGAAAGGTAGCAGATGCATTACATAAACCAAAAGGCATACGTCTATACGCAAAAGTACCAAAGGGCAAGTAAAAGTAGTTTTTGATTGATCATCTGCTGACACAGGTATTTGAGAGAAACCAGAATAACCATCTAGAAAGCAGAAATGTGTATGTTTGGATAGTCTTTCTAGCATTTGATCAATAAAAGGTAAAGGGTAATGATCTTTCTTAGTAGCTTTATTTAATTTACGGAAATCAATTATGATCCTATAACCTGTAATAATTCTTTGCAGAATCAATTCATCTTTATCATTAGAAACAACATTAATACCTCCCTTGTTAGGAACACAATGTATAGGACTTAACCAATCACTATCAGCAACGGGATAAATTATACCTACCTCAAGGAGCTTTAGTATCTCCTTTCTTACCACTTCTTTCATCTTAGGATTTAACCGTTGTTGATGATCTCTAACTGGTTTGGAACCTTCGTCCTATTTAATTTTATGTTGGCATAGAGTGGGACTAATGCCCTTAAGATCATCTAGAGTATATCCAATAGTAGCACGGTGCTTCTTCAGAGTTTTCAATAATCTTTCCTCTTCTTGCTCTGAAAGGTTAGCACTAATAATAATAGGATATATCTTCTTTTCATCAAGATAAGCATATTTAAGATTAGTAGGTAAAGAGTTGAGCTCAAACACGGGATCACCCTTGGGTGGAGGGGGGTCCCCTAGGATTTCAACATGTAAGTTGTGTTTCAGAATAGGACCTTGTTGGAGGAATACTTTATCTATTTCCCTTCTTTCATTCATAAACATATCATTTTCATGGTCTAGCAAATATTGTTCTAACATATCAGTAGGAGGAACGACAATAGACGCAAGACCAATAATTTCATCCTTACTAGACGGTTCTTTGTCATGTCGTTGTCTACGAAATTTAGCAAAATTACACTCATGAGTCATATCATCCAAGCCAATCGTGACAACATCCTTTTCGCAATCGATCTTAGCATTAACAGTATTCAAGAAGGGTCTACCAAATATAATGGGACAAAAGCTATCTTGTGGGGAACTGAGAATAATAAAATCAGCAGGATATTTAAATTCCCCACACAAGACTTCAACATCTCTAATAATCCCAAATGGTGAAATATTATCTCTATTCGCAAGCTTAATTGTAACATCAATATCTTCTAACTCAGCATGTGCAATATCATGCATAATTTCTTCATATAAAGAAAGAGGTATTGCACTAGCACTAGCACCCATATGACATAAGCCATGACAACAATGATCTCCTATTTTAACAGAAATAACAGGCACGCCTACGACGGGTCTATGTATCTTAGCATCTGGTTTAGCAATATTAGCAGTTTCACCACAGAAGTAAATAACATTCCCATCTATATTATCATTCAAGAGATCTTTAACCATAGCAATACTAGGTTCAACTTTAATTTGCTCAGGAGGTGTATAAGTTCTAGTATTACTCTTAAGAACAATAGTTGAAGCTTTAACATGATCCTTTATTCTAACAGGAAAAGGTGGTTTCTCAACATAAGTAGTAGGAACAATGGGATCATTAGAAGTGATAGTATTTTCTTCAATTGTAACAGGTGCAACTACTTTTACTTCAATGGGAGGATTATATTTAAACCACTTCTCCTTAGGGAGATCAACGTGAGTAGCAAAAGATTCACAGAAAGAAGTTACTATCTCAGAGTCAAGTCCATATTTAGCGCTAAATCCATGAAAAGCATCGGTATCCATAAATGATTTAACACAATCAAACTTAGGCATCATACCTGACTCCTTACCATCGTTGGAACCCCAATCTTCAGAGTTGCGTTTAGTTCTTTCCAATAAATACCTCTTGAATTCATAAGTCTTCAACATATAAGAACCAGCACAGGAAGTATCGAGCATGGTGCGATCATTGAGAGAAAGCCGAGCATAAAAAGTTTTAATAATCATTTATCTTGGGAGCTCATGATGGGGGCATGAATATAACATTGACTTAAGCCTCCCCCAAGCTTGAGCGATTCTTTCTCCTTCGTGAGGCCAGAAATTATATATGTAATTATGATCACGATGAACAAGATGCATAGGATAGAACTTCTGGTGAAATTCCAACTTCAATTGTTTATAATTCCAAGATACCATATCATCAAATAGCCTATACCATGTCAATGTTTCTCCACTCAAAGATAAACGGAAGACCTTCTTTTTGACAGCATTTTCAGGAATACCTGCCAGCTTAAATAATCCACAAAGATAAGGTGTAAACCGGGATGCAATGTTCCATCTCCTGCAAAAGGATTAGCTAGCAGTTTCTCTATCATACCCAAAGGAATTTCGAAGTGAACATTTTCAGTAGGTTCAGTAGGTTGAGGAGCAAATCTTTGCTCTACTGGTTGGGGCGAAGATGCCCCGAACAATCCCCTCAAAGGATTAGTTTCCATAGTAACAAGTGACAGAAAATTTCAGCACACTATATAAATGTTTCCTTACCAAGTTCCACTCACCAAAGGCGCTTCACTCCCCGGCAACGGTGCCAGAAAAGAGTCTTGATGACCCACAAGTATAAGGTATCTATTGTAGTCCTTTCGATAAGTAAGAGTGGCGAACCCAACGAGGAGGAGAAGGAAATGACAAGCTGTTTTCAGTAAGGTATTCTCTGCAAGAACTGAAATTGTAGGTAACAGATAGTTTTGTGATAAGATAATTTGTAACGGGTAACAAGCAATGAAAGTAAATAAGGTGCAGCAAGGTGGCCCAATCCTTTTCGTAGAAAAGGAAAAGCCTGGACATATTCTTATAATGAGAAAAGCGCTCCCGAGGACACATGGGAATTATCGTCAACCTAGTTTCATCACGCTCATATGACTCGCGTTCGTTACTTTGTTAATTTGATATGTGGGTGGACCGGTACTTGCGTACTGCCCTTTCTTGGACAAGCATGCCACTTATGATTAACCCCTATTGCAAGCATCCGAACTAAAAAATAAGTATTAAGGTAAACCTAACCATACCATGAAACTAGTGGATCCAAATCAGCCCCTTACGAAGCAACACATAAACTAGGGTTTAAGCTTCTATCACTCTAGCAACCCATCATCTACTTATTACTTCCCAATGCCTTCCTCTAGGCCCAAATAACGGTGAAGTGCCATGTAGTCGACGTTCGCATAACACCACTAGAGGAGAGACAACATACATCTCATCAAAATATCGAACGAATACCAAATTCACATGACTACTAATAGCAAGACTTCACCCATGTCCTCACGAAAAAACGTAACTACTCACAAAGCATATTCATGTTCATAATCAGAGGGGTATTAATATGCATTATGGATCTGAACATATGATCTTCCACCAAGTAAACCAATTAGCATCAACTACAAGGAGTAATCAACACTACTGGCAAACCACATGTACCAATTTGTGGTTTTGGATACAAGATTGGATACAAGAGATGAACTAGGGTTTGAGAGGAGATGGTGCTGGTGATGATGTTGATGAAGATTGACCCCCTCCCGATGAGAGGATCATTGGGGATGACGATGGTGATGATTTTCCCCTCTTGGAGGGAAGTTTCCCCGGCAGAACAGCTCCGCCAGAGCCCTAGATTGGTTCCGCCAAGGTTCCACCTCGTGGTGGCATAGTTTTGTCTCGTAAGCTTGCTTATGATTTTTTCCAGGGTAAAAGCCTTCATATAGCAGAAGATGGGCACCGGAGGGCCACCAGGGGGCCCATGAGACAGGGGGGCGCACCTAGTAGGGGTGGGCGCGCCCCCACCCTCATGGCTGATGGGCCCCCTCTGGTACTTCCTTTGCTCAATAATTCTTATTAAATCCAAAACTGAATTTCATGGAGTTGCGGGACTTTTGGAGCTGTGCAGAATAGGTTACCAATATTTGCTCCTTTTCCCGCCAGAATCCCAGCTTCCGGCATTCTCCCTCTTCATGATAAACCTTGTAAAATAAGAGAGAATAGACATAAGTGTTGTAACATAACGTGTAATACCAGCCCATAATGCAATAAATATTGATATAAAAGCATGATGCAGACGTATCACATCACCCTTTCCTCTTCAAGGAAAAAACCAACGCAGGCTCAAGAGGTAGCATGCCATCACTCTCGAGCTATGGCAAGGCCGCTGGCCATCTGCTCGCATGTTCAAGCCGGAGATACCAGAGAAGTATGATGGAGGACTGAACCCGGCAGAATTCTTGAGCATCTACACCATCGTTGTTCAAGCTGTCGGGGGAAGGGATGAGAAGGTGTTTGCCAACTACTCCCCTTTGGCACTCAAGCGAAAATGTGAGGTTTTGCCTGATGTACCTACTGTAAAACTCCATTTCGACCTGGGCTGACCTGTGCCATGTGTTTGTTGGCGTCTTGTCGGGCGGCCATCAAGAACCAAGGTGTCCCAGCGACTTGCAGCTTTTCCCATAGAAGGAAGGAGAGACTTTGCAGAAGTACATACATAGATTCAGCCGAGTCCACACGAATACTCCAGATATGCACCCGGCAGCCATGTTGGCTGCGTTCCAGTCCTATGGGTGCAATCGTTGGATACATTCCAAGATGAACGTCTGATTACCCAAGACCGTGAAAGAGCTGTACAACCTGGTGAACATGTGTGGAAGAGGGGGGAACACTAGTAGAAAAGGGGGCAATGGTCCAGGCCGGGTCAGCCCATTAGTCCCGGTTCAGTCCAGAACCGGGACCCATGGTGGCATTGGACCCGATTCCTGAGCCCCGGGGGCCGGCCGGGCCACGTGGGACATTGGTCCCGGTTCGCCTGGACCTTTTGGTCCCGTTGGAGGGACGAACCGGGACCAATGGGCCTCGCTCCTGGCCCACCACCATTGGTCCTGGTTGGTGGCTTGAACCGGGACCAAAGGCTGCCCTTTAGTCCCGGTTGATGCCACCAACCGGGACCAATGAGGTGCCTATATATACCCTCGTGTAAGAGCAGAGCACACTGCTCTGTTTTTCTGGCCGCCGAGGGGGAGAGGGTTTGGTGGTGCTCTAGCTCACCCCCTATGCACACAAGTTGTTTGATGGAATGCCCGAGCCACACTACTTAAGATTTCTCCTCTCCAAGATCGACCTCCAAGCTCCATTTTCCTCAATATTTGTCTAGGTTTAGCGGTCCATCACGCCCCGTCCCCGTCTTCACTGCCGCCGATCACCCACGCCGATCTCATCGCCGGCACCATCGTGGTGAGCCTCTTGTTCTTATCTTCTTTCTGAAAGGAAACATATTCTTACTTGTATGTTTAGATAGATACTTGTATTATTTTCTTAGTTTTATTATTACATCTTATATAGTGCGGTGGTTTTGGTATCCACCCCCATCGGCCCTCGTCCTGTCTATGATTCGGATGTGGTATATATTATCTTTTCATAACTATTGGTTCATTTATTGTTTATGAAAATTATGCCGACCAACGTGACATATATTTTATTTATCTAGGAGGTTGTTGAACCAGAAATTCCTACCGACCCTATTGTCGAGAGGTTAAATTTAGTTGAAGAAGAAAACAATTTCTTGAAGGAAAAAATAAGAAAAATTGAGGAGGAGAAGATGATATTGGAGTTGCATGTTGCGGATGTCATCGATGATCACAAGATCAAGATGGATGCAATGCGCTTGAAGATTAGAAAGATTAGAAAATATGCCATTCGTACCGAGGCTTGGTATCACTATGAGGTTGGATCAGTTGTTACCTTGGTTGCGATTATGATCGCATTTGTTTTCGCATTGAAATGTTTTACATAGTTTCAATGTATGGTTTAATTAATTTAGATGTTCTGTAGAGCTTTATGTTGTTCTGTAATGATTTTCGCTTGAAGATGAGAACTATGTATGTACTTTGGTTTTAATGTGATGATGAACTTCTATTAATTTGGTCACTTAATTATCTATTCATGATGTTCTGTAATGATTTTTGATAGACTTAATTATATATAATGCACGCAGATGAACCGGCAATGGATGTACGGTAACAGACACACCTCCGAGTACATTAAGGGCGTGCATGATTTCCTTGAAGTGGCTGGGGCAAACAAGCAGAATGGTTTTATGTGTTGTCCATGCCCTATATGTGGGAATACGAAGTCTTACTCTGACCGGAAAATCCTTCACACCCACCTGCTTTACAAGGGTTTCATGCCACACTATAATGTTTGGACGAGTTACAGAGAAATAGGGGTTATCATGGAAGACGGCAAAAAAGAAGAGTACGATGACAACTATGTGCCCCCTGAATACGGTGATGCTACTGAACATCAAGAGGAACCAGACGATGTGCAGGATGATGCTGCAACGGGCGAAGCTGCTGAAGATCAAGAGGAACCAGACGATGTGCCGAATGATGATGATCCCCGCCGGGTCATTGTCGATGCAAGGACGCAATGCGAAAGTCAAAAGGAGAAGCTGAAGTTCGATCGCATGTTAGAGGATCACAAAAAAGGGTTGTACCCCAATTGCGAAGATGGCAACACAAAGCTCGGTACCGTACTGGAATTGCTGCAGTGGAACGTAGAGAATGCTGTGCCATACAGAGGATTTGAGAAGCTACTAAAAATATTGAAGAAGAAGCTTCCAAAGGATAACGAATTGCCCGACAGTACATCCGCAGCAAAGAAGGTCGTATGCCCTCTAGGATTGGAGGTGCAGAAGATACATGCATGCCCTAATGACTACATCCTCTACCACTGTGCGTACAAGGATCTGAACGCATGCCCGCTATGCGGTGCATTACGGTATAAGATCAGACGAGATGACCCTGGTGATGTTGACGGCGAGCCCCCCAGGAAGAGGGTTCCTGCAAAGGTGATGTGGTATGCTCCTATAATACCACGGTTGAAACGTCTGTTCAGAAACAGAGAGCATGCCAAGTTGATGCGATGGCACAGTGAGGATCGTAAGAAACACAGGAAGTTGAGAGCACCCGCTGACGGGTCGTAGTGGAGAAAAATCAAGAGAAAGTACAGTGCTGAGTTTGCATGTGACCCAAGGAACGTATGGTTTGCTTTAAGCGCGGATGGCATTAATCCTTTCGCGGAGCAGAGCAGCAATCACAGCACCTGGCCCGTGACTCTATGTATGTATAACCTTCCTCCTTGGATGTGCATGAAGCGGAAGTTCATTACGATGCCAATTCTCATCCAAGGCCCTAAGCAACCCGACAACGACATTGATGTGTACCTAAGGCCATTAGTTGAAGAACTTTTACAGATGTCGAATGGATACAATGTATGTACGTGGGATGAGCACAAACAGGAGGAATTTGACCGAAAGGCATTGCTATTCGTGATCATCAAGATTGGCCCGCTCTCAGTAACCTTTCAGGACAGACAAACAAGGGATACCACGCATGTACGCACTGTTTACTTGAAACCGAAAGTATATACCTAGGAAGCTGCAGGAAGAATGTGTACCTGGGCCATCGTCGATTTCTTACGACCAATCATCAATGTCGAAATAAAGGCAAGCATTTCAAAGGCGACGCATATCACCGGAAGAACCCCTCCATGCGTACCGGTGATCACATACTTGCTATGGTCAATGATTTACACGTAATCTTTGGAAAGGGTCCCGGCGGACTAGCTGTTCCGAGTGACGCTGGGGGACACGCACCCAAACGGAAGAAGAAATCTATATTTTGGGACCTACCCTACTGGAAATACCTAGAGGTCCGCTCTTCGATCGACATGATGCACGTGACGAAGAACCTTTGCGTGAACCTGCTAGGCTTCTTGGGCGTGTATGGGAAGACAAATGATACACCTGAGGCATGGGAGGACCTGCAACGTTTGCACGAAAAAGACGGCATGCCTCCGAAGTAGTATGAAGGTCCTGCCAGCTATGCTCTTACCAAAGAAGAGAAGGAAATATTCTTTGAATGCCTGCTTAGTATGAAGGTCACAATTGGCTTCTCGTCGAATATAAAGGGAATAATAAATATGGTAGAGAAAGAGTTTTAGAACCTAAAATCTCATGACTGACACGTGATTATGACGCAATTGCTTCCGGTTGCATTGAGGGGGCTTCTATTGGAAAACGTCCGATTAGCCATTGTGAAGCTATGTGCATTCCTCAATGCAATCTCTCAAAAGGTGATCGATCCAGAAATCGTACCAAGGCTAAGGAGTGATGTGGCGCATTGTCTTGTCAGTTTTGAGCTGGTGTTCCCACCATCCTTGTTCAATATCATGACGCACGTCCTAGTTCATCTAGTCGACGAGATTGACATTCTGGGGCCCGTATTTCTACACAATATGTTCCCCTTTGAGAGGTTCATGGGAGTCCTAAAGTAATATGTCCGTAACCGCGCTAGGCCAGAAGGAAGCATCTCCATGGGCCATCAAACAGAGGATGTCATCGGGTTTTGTGTTGACTTCATTCCTGGCCTTAAGAAGATAGGTCTCCCTAAATCTCGGTATGAGGGGAGACTGACTGGAAAAGGCACGCTTGGAAGGGACTCAATAATATGTAGGGACGGATATTCTTGGTCTCAAGCACACTGCGCAGTTCTACAGAACTCTACATTGGTGACCCCTTATGTCGATGAACACAAGAAAAGTCTACGCTCCAAACACCCGGAGCAGTGCGACGGCTGGATTACATGTGAACACATCAGGACGTTCAGCAGTTGGTTGCAAACACGTCCCAGAGGTGACAACACTATTTGTGATTAGCTGTACTTGTTGTCCAGGGGACCATCTTCGACTGTTACGATTTGGAAAGGATACGAGATAAATGGGAATACATTTTACACAATTGAGCAAGATCAAAAGAGCACCAACCAAAACAGTGGTGTCCGCTTTGATGCAGCCACCGAGAGGGGAAAGGACACATATTATGGTTACATAGTGTACATATGGCAACTTGACTATGGACATGATTTTAAGGTCCCTTTGTTTAAGTGCAAATGTGTCAATCTGTCAGGAGGCGGGGTACAGGTAGACCCACAGTACGGAATGACAACAGTGGATCTGAAAAATCTTGGGTACACTGATGAACCGTTCGTCCTAGCCAATGATGTGGCACAGGTTATCTATGTGAAGGACATGTCTACCAGACCGAGAAAAAGAAAAGATAAGGAAGCGAATACATCATACGTTGAGCCAAAGCGCCACATAGTTCTTTTAGGAAAAAGGGACATCGTGGGAGTGGAGGGCAAGACAGACATGTCTGAAGATTATGAAAAGTTTCATGAAATTCCTCCCTTCAAAGTCAAGGCTGACCCCAGCATCCTGATAAACGATGAAGATTATCCATGGTTACGGCGCAATAAGCAAATGACACAAGCGAAGAAAAAGTGAAGACTTTCTCCCGCAACTATTATGATGATACCATGCCAACTTTGAAACAGACGAGTATGATACCATTGTCTATTTTGTACATGCACATGCTATGTGGGTGAAATTATGATACCATGCCAACTTTCAACTTTTTCAGAGTTCATTTGAAATGCTTTAATGTCTTATGATTCGGCCCTCGTAATACCATTAATCCCGGTTCGCTCCTTGTCGACTATGTTATCACGAAGAACACTCTCAAGAGGGCAGCCACGTGGGCCATTGGTCCCGGTTCGTGTGGACCCTTTGGTCCCAGTTCCACGCACAAACCGGGCCCAATGCGCCTCGCCCCTGGCCCATGACAATTAGTCCCGGTTTGTGCCACAAACCGGTACTAAAGGGTTGGTCCTCGTTGCGCTCAAAGTTTAGTCCCACCTCGCCAACCGAAGGGCGCTCACACCGGTTTATAAGCCCGTCCCTCTCTGCCTTGTTGAGCTCCTCTCAAAGTGAAAATAGATGCCCCCATACAGGGAATTTGACCTAAATTCATAGTGAATTTCTCTGAAATTCATAGAAATTTATTATGAATTTAGGTTGAATTTTCTCTATAGGCGCATCTATGTTCATTGTTTTAGTAAAGTTAATCACAAACTTGTGATTCACACAAATTTCAAAGAATTCAAATTTTGACTATTCAAATTTGAAAACTAATGGCACTAACAGAAAATTTATAATTTTGCCGACCTAAAAGCAAAAAGAATTAAAATTAAAGCAAACAACAAAAGAAAATAAATAATGCAGAAAACAAAACAAAAAAACTGGAAAAAAATAAAAATAGCAACAATAAGTATTTTGTTGTAAGTAGAAACAAAATTAAATAAATAAAGCAACAAAGAAAAAAAAGTGTTTTCAAATTTGAAAACTAATGGCACTAACAGAAAGTTTATAATTTTTCTAAAACTAAAAGAAAAAAAGAATTAAAAAATAAAGTAAAACACAAAAGGAAATGAATAATGCAGAAAGCAAAACAAAAAAACTGGAAAAAAAAACAAAAATAGCAACAATAAGTAAAGGAAACAAAAAAACAAAAAAGTGCCTCCTACTAGGACCCCACGGCCTGAATACGACTAGAAACCCTACCATGGGCCAGGATTCAGGCCCGCAGAAGGCCCAGTAGGCCCACAGGCAAAGCAGTGTCAGATTAGGCCCATAGGCTTGCAGTTCAGAGGAGTTGGAGTGGGAAGAGGCAGCGGAGCTTATAAACAGGTGCGGGGCGCTCTCAACTAGCGAAGTGGGACTAAACATCCCACCGCACCAGTTCCAGCACAAGGACTTTGGTCCCGGTTGGTGCCACCAACCGTGACTAAAGGGGTGCATCGGTACCGATTCGTGGCACCAACCGGGACCAATGCCCCCCCTTTAGTCTCGGTTCGTGCCACCAACCGGGACCAAAGGCCGCCGCTTCCCACCCTTTGGGCTGCTGAAAAGAGGCCTTTGGTCCCGGTTGGAGGCACCAACCGGGACTAAAGGGTGCATTAGTCCCGGTTGGTGCCACCAACCAGGACTAAAGGCTTTGCTATATAAGCAGCACTTAGCAGTTT